>NC_084602.1:1593347-1893347 GCF_033807715.1 Cololabis saira
CACAAAAATGAGGGTGCGCCTTTCCACACGGTGCGCCGAATGGTCGCGAAAATACGGTAACCTGATCTACAAATGGCTTTTGGTCCGTGGATGTTGCTGCATTTGCATGTGTGAATTTTGAGACTTCTCTGACTTCCCTCTCCCCGAAAATGTATTTTTGTAAACACTGAATAATCTTTAAACAATCAGATATCTTCCTTGTTTCAGCCAATCATAAGAATGTACCCCACGTGGGGGACGATTTACACCTGAGCATCAAAAATACATTTGTTTATCTTGTCCTAAGCCCCTGTGAAACATCCTGTGCATTTTTAAAGCGGGTCCTGACTTGAGGCACCTCTAATGATGCCTTTAGACAGATAACAAATGATGACGAGTAAGATGCTTCATCCAAACTAAAATAAGCCTGTCATCCCGCTCATCCCTCAGTTCAGTAGGCGCTCGTCATTGAGGCCACCTGTACTGCAGGTAGGGCTGGGTAATATGACCTCAAAAATCAATACCATCATTCATTTAACATAAGACCTAGATTACAAAAAAGAGTTATTTGTTTATTTTTGCCCTCATTGATCAGTGAAAAGGTTTTTGCTGTAAATATGTACCAGTATCAAAACTTTTCTAACAAATTAATATATTTTTCTGTGATTTGAAATTCAGTTAAGGGAAACACACACATTCTCGGTGAGAATGCGGTATGAAAGGGTCCTGCCATGAAATAGAATTTATAGACTTAACATTTCACTTCTTTTTTCGAATCACTTGGTATAAATATAATATGGGACACAATGGATACACGCCCTGAACAGTAGCCATCAAACTGAGATCCAGCCCAGCACAAACCCAACAGAAAGAACAGAGAGAGGCCACAGAAGGAGCTGTCACATTTAACCGGTAAAACCAAGGAAAAGGGGTTGGTAATGACTACTCAGCCACAGCACAGATATCACCCACAGAGCCCATGATGTTACTACTGCTCTGGTTGAGTGGGCCCCCATGCAATCAGTAAAAGGGAGGCCCTTGCTAATGCAAGCCAGGGAAATGGGCTCTTCAATCCAGCGACACAGCCCAAAAATAGGGTTTTTCCTGTAGCTAGATAAGAAAATAGAAGAAGAGGTGATCCCAAAGAGGCATGTTCTGATTGTGATCAATGTAAGTATAAAGGTATGTATTCTGATTGGTTATGGGACATTGAGAGATTGATTACCATGTAGCTGTTTACTGAAGGAATGATCTTAGGTAAGTAGGGTGTGTTTGGGTGAAAAGTGGCCTGAGAACCATTCAAAACAAAGTGACCATACAAAGGATGAACCAATAGAGTATGAAGGTCACTTACCCTCTTAACAGAGGTCAGAGGTCAGGTAGTGGACCAGTGTTGTATGAAGTGTTGTATTTACTGACTCAAGTGCGTGAAACAGAGGGGTACAAAGAGCTGCCAGCTCGAAGATCAGGTCCAAAGAGTGGACCCTAGGTCACAGTTCACTGTCTGTAGACCCCTTTGAGCGAGAGAGCCTGATATAGAACCTGATATCACCCCCATTAAAACCAATATGGAAGGCAGATATTGCAGCTAAATAGATTTTAGCTTGATTTACTAGATCAACATATCCCTAAACATAGGATGTGTATGTAACTGAGTTGGAAAATGCACTTTAATAAATGGCAGCAAACCATTCAGACTCCCATACAGGAGAGTGCCCCCTAGCCAGTACCATTAGTTACGCCAGGTGCTTACTGAGATGGAGATAAGGGAGATCATCAGGAAGTCGACCAGTGAATATGCATCACCATTGGTGCTTGTGTGGAAGAAAAATGGGGATCTCTGCATGTGCACAGACTTTAGGTGGTTGAACAAAAGGACCGTTAAGGATGCTCATCCCCTCCCCCATCAAACTGATTGTTTGGCTGCACTGGGAAGCAACTGTCTCTTCAGCACATTGGATTTGACCTCTGGCTTCTACAACATGCCACTCCACGAGGATGGCAGGAAGTGCTCAGCCTTTACCACTCCTATGGTCCTTTATGAGTACAACCGCATTTTTGGGGACCAAAACTATCTGAGCCTTCTATGTTACTTGGATGATGTGCTGGTGTTTGCACCTGATGAAGAGACTCCTATTGGTGCACCTGGAAATGGTTTTTGACAGGCTGCGTGGTCATAACTTGAACTTGGCTCCCAGAAAGTGCTTCTTCCTCAGGAGATGGGTGAAGTTTCTGGGCCACATTGTGGATGAGAGGGGTGTTTCAACCGATCCCAGTAAGGTTGAAAGCATCGCCAACATAACAAGTGCTGAGACCATGGAGCCTGATGGTGTGACTCCATCCCAGAAACGAGTGAGGTCTTTTTTAGGGATGGTTAATTACTATCAGCACTTTGTGCCCGGATACTCTGCGAGTGCCAAGCCACTCTTTGACCTGTTGAAGGGTGCGAAAAGGAAGAGCGGCCGACACAAAACCAGAATGTCAAGCAGGAAGCTGTGTGCATCTGACTGGACTTCAGAGCAGGAGCAAGTTTTTGAAAGTCTGAAGACTTCATTGGTTCACAGTGTTGTTTTGGCTCATCCTGACTTCGGCCGCCCCTTCATGTTGTCAACTGATGCATCTCTGGATGGCATAGGAGCTGTTTTGTCACAGGTTCAGGAGGGTGAAACACTAGCAAGACCCATTGCTTTTGCTAGCAAATCATTGTCTCAATCTCAAAAGAACTTTCCAGCTCACCGTTTAGAATTTCTGGCTCTGAAGTGGTCAGTCTGCGACAAGTTCAATCACTGGCTGAAAGGCAATAAATTCACAGTATGGACAGACAATAACCCATTGCCTCACATTCTGACAAAGCCAAAGCTGGACTGTTGTGAGCAGCACTGGGTAGCCCAGTTGGCGAGCTATGACTTTGACATCAAGTATGTCCCGGGTCAGCAAAATGTTGTAGCTGATGCCTTGAGTCGCACACCGTTTGTCAGGGAGAATGTTGGCCATAGACTGCTTGCTGAGCCATATACGGGTCTGCTCACTGCCGTCAAAGATATGTCATCCACGTCGGGTTGATACGCTTTCCGTTCATCCTGTGGCCGCAAAAACACATTTCCACTGAGTGAATTTGCCCAGTCCTCATGCAGCCCACTTCTCATGCAAGCTCATTCTGTTGCACTGGTCTGCTGTACTGCGGTCACACATTGAGTGGGATGCTGGTCCACGGACTCCAGCTGTAGCAGTGGTGCAATTCTTACCTCAGCTGGTTCAACCTGGACATCACGCATTGCCTGCCTATACTGAGGTGGACCTCCGTGATAAGCAGCTGGAGGATGGATGTCTCTCGCGTATTCTGATCTATGTTGAGAGGCGTCGGAGGCCTTCAAGGAGAGAAAGATTTAAAGAGTCTGTCTCTGTCACTAGGTACCTTAAACACTGGGGATAAGCTCACTGTAATTGATGGTGTGCTGTACAGGGTTTCGAGGGACCAGAAAACCAGAGCAAAGCGCTTCCAATATGTTGTCCCTGACTCACTGAGCTCAGTTGTTTGATGGTAACAGACCATTTCACAAGGCTCAGGTGTTTCCATTCAGAGACCAGACAGCTAAACAAGTGGCAAGGGTTCTTTGGGAATGGTATTTCTGTGTCTTTGGATTCACGGAAAGAATCCATAGTGACCAGGGTTCTAACTTTGAGAGTCAGCTGCTGAGTGAGCTTCTCAGAGTCTCTGGTGTCAAGAAATATCACGCAACCCCCTACCATCCAATGGGAAACGGGAGTGTTGAGGGGTTCAATGGGACCCTGGGTGGCATGATCTGCGCATTGTGTCCTGAAGAGAAAGCTGACTGGCCACAACGTTTGCAGACTCTGACATTTATGTATAACTGTACAGCTCATGAGACCACGGGGTACCCCCCCTTTTACCTCATGTTCATTCCGTTTACGGGTTGATGTCATCTTCCGTGCTGTCCTCCATGATTCTGCTGTAACATATTATGACAAGTATGTGACACGCCTCACCAACGATTTGAAAGCAGCGGTGGTGATTGCTCAGGAACATGCTGCAAAAGAACAAGACAGACAGGCCCAACTGTACAACTGGACAGTGAAGGGATCCAAGGTTGAGATTGGTGACAGAGTGCTCTTGGCCAACAGGACAGAGAGAGGGAAAAAGAAGCTTGCTGATCGGTGGGAGTCAACTATCTACGCTGTTGTGGATGTGAACTCAGAAACGCACACATACAGGATCCGTGACGCAGTCAATAGACGGGAGAAGGTGGTTCACAGGAACCTGCTTATACTGGCCAATTTCCTCCCTGTGGGGGATGCTGTTTCCATGTCTGACCTTGCCTCATCCACGCCTGACACAGAATCCTCAGTCCCCAGAACTTCTGACAATGGAGGGATGGGAGAAGCCCTGCTTGGGAGTGGGAGCGTGGTTGTTGTTGGGGCTAGTGGCTGTCTTGACACCAAAAATGGCCAAAACTCACCCGTGGCTGTGGGAGAGGGCCAAGCTCTCTTGACTGACCTGGGGCCTGTGGAATCTGAGGGGAGAATGATCGATTGGATTACACAGTTATCAGCACCTAGTGTGTCAGAGGCAGCTGCTGATGACTTGACTAGTTTGACCCCTGACCCTAAGGACTCCACAGTCTCACCTGTGGACAAATTGACTGTTCAATCTGAGACAGCCCCGGCGGCTGTGTGACTGTCAGACACAGGTCAGGTCTAGATTTGGCTGCTTAGTCAAGCCTGTGAATAGGCTCATACAAACTATGTCCAGACAGGATGTTGTTCAGGTTGTTCAATGTTAAGGCTGTTTGCAAATCTGTGTTCTAGGCTTTTACTGACTGAAGCCTGATTCCATAAGCCTACTTTCTTTTTTCAATGTAATGGCGTAGTGTACGATGTGGCACTATTTTACTTATCTTCTCTGTCGTGGATCTGCCCTAAATTATGCGGTTGGGTCTGGTGGGGTGTACAAGGCCCCCTGTTGCCAGTTGTTGGATTGGGGGATAAGCACTGCTCTCATACCACTTCTTCCTTATGGGATACATTCAGTGTTGATTTTCTTGGAGTTGACCCTTTGTGATGTGTACATTTGTAATGTTTTCTTTGTTGAATACTGTGCATTTGGTGATCAATTTTGATAAAATTCAGTGGGGGTGGATGTAACAGAGTTGGAGAAATGCACTTTAATCATTTTTGTTTTCAAATTGTATTTGGGGATTTTATTTATCGTTTATTCATTTTGTTGAATATTTGTGAATTTTATCTCAATTAGTTGTTTTATTTTATTGTTATTTTTATTTCGTCTCCTGAGGAAACTACCTTTTTGGCTGTCACCTCTCTCTGTACCTCCTGGGGTTCCGTAGGTCATTACATCAGCTCCTCACAGTGCTGTGTTGCATTGATGAGGGCAAGTTGTGTTAAGAATTGCTGCTGCGATTTTTTACAGGTTTTCTTTGAAAAACGATCTGTTTATGTTGACATTTTTGGCGCATATTGTATAATTTAAATACCACTAACATTACGTAGCTGTTTTATGTTGTTTTAACCATAATATACTTTTTATGGATGTTTTTGTTTTCTCGCCTTTTGTATAACGGCAGGCTGCTGCGTAATGTAAACCAGACAGCGCTGCAGAGCCTTTGAGTACACACTTTCTCATTGTTATTTTGCTTTTTCAGGAGCAGAAAGTGCATAAAAGGGTCCAGAAGACTGCTAAATGTGTTTGTATGTCTTCTGCGGCTATCTTTCCTTTGTTAAATGTAATTATTTTCAATGTGTTTACTGCACATATACAGCGTTTTGTTTTGACCGTTAGGTGTCACTGTTCGCATATTGGTTATTATGGTTTGAGATTTATTAGTTAAAAACAAAGTGTTTTCCTGTCTGTTTTAATAGCTTTTATTTAGTAAAGTGTAAGAGTGCATTTCTATGCATTATAAAAGAAAATCAATTAAATCAGACAGTGCTGCGTTGCATTGATGAGGGAGCAGAAAGTGCAGAATAGGGTCCAGAAGACTGCTAAATGTGTTTTTATGTCTTCTGCAGAAGCAAATAAATGCAGGAAAACAACCACTGACTCATCATTACTCACACCTGATCCAAACCTGTTACATGTACCACAGGTTTTCAAAGTTGCAGTAATTAAACCTTTACTTAAAAAACCTTCTCTTGACCCAGACATCTCAGCTAATTATAGACCAATATCCAACCTTCCATTTATATCTAAAATTCTGGAAAAAGGTAGTTGCAAGCTAGTTATGTGACCATTTGTATAGAAATGATCTGTTTGAAGTCTTTCAGTCAGGGTTCAGAATGCATCATAGCACAGAGACAGCACTGGTTCGAGTCACGAATGACCTTCTTATGGCCTCAGATAAGGGATTAGTGTCCATACTGGTTCTACTGGACCTCAGATAAGGGACTAGTGTCCATACTGGTTCTACTGGACCTCAGATAAGGGACTAGTGTCCATACTGGTTCTACTGGACCTCAGATAAGGGATTAGTGTCCATACTGGTTCTACTGGACCTCAGATAAGGGATTAGTGTCCATACTGGTTCTACTGGACCTCAGATAAGGGATTAGTGTCCATACTGGTTCTACTGGACCTCAGTGCTGCTTTTGACACTGTAGATCAGTATTTTACTGCACAGGTTAGAGCATGTTGTTGGGATTAAAGGGACAGCTCTACGTTGGTTTAAATCATATCTATCTGACAGGTTCCAGTTTGTTCATGTACATGAGGTTTCTTCAGAACAGTCAAGGGTCTGTTATGGCGTTCCGCAGGGTTCAGTGCTAGGGCCAATCTTGTTCAGTTTATACATGCAGCCATTGGGAAGTATAATCCAGAATCACGGCATACACTTTCCTTGTTATGCTGATGATACGCAGCGCTATTTGTCTATGAAGCCGGATGAAACAGAACCGTTAGTTAAACTTCAGGCATGTCTGAGGGACATCAAGGACTGGATGTCCGGAAATGTTTTGCTTCTAAATTCAGATAAAACAGAGATTAGATTATTATTGGTCCAAAGCATTTTAGTAAGGGATTAGATGGTGTTAAGATAAGATAAAATAAGATTGTCCTTTATTTCTCCCTCAATGGGGAAATTCACTTTGTGCAGCAGCAGTACACTTAACACACAAGTAAAAAATATGTAATTACAAAATATAAACAGTATATACATTGGAATGAAAAATAAAAAAGTAGTGCAGTACGGGAAAGAAAGAAAAACAGTGCAAAAAAAGCAGGTAGGATGTGCATGAGGTAGACAGATATTGCACAGATATTGCACATGTTGTTATTGCACATGTTGTTATTAGGGCCCGAGCACTGACAGTCCGAAGGCCCTATTGTATCTGTAGGAATTTATTTTTTATTTTTTCATTCTTCCGGCGAAATGAGGGGCCTTTTTGCCCCCCAAAAACGTGCCCCAAAAGTCACCAAATTTTGCACACAAGCCAAGCCTGGCGAAAAATTACGTATTCTAATAGTGTCAAAATGGGGCGTGGCCTAATGGCTCAGCAGCGCCCCCTAGAAAACTTTGTTCCTCAAGCCCCACAATACGGTTTGACGTACATGCACGAAAATCGGTACACACCTGTATCATGTCACAACCTAAAGAAAAGTCTCTTGGCGCCATGGCCGAAACCGAACAGGAAGTCGGCCATTTTGAACATTTTGAAATAATCGCGTAATTCTGGCGTAATTTATGCCATTCCTTCGGCAGTTAATACGGCCCAAACCGTAACGTGCACCCACGTGTATTATACATCAAAATATGCGTCTCCATCCTGTGACGCGCATTACTTTTCTCTTTTTTTTATCTTTGATTGTGTTGATCATTGATAGGGATGAGGGCTGGTGGTTGGGTGGGATCAACTTTGTTTTTACTGTTTAGCACTTTGTGCTGCATTTTATTGTACGCAAAATGCTATTTTAATACTGATTGATTGATTGATTGATTGATTGATTGATTGATTGAAGAAAATGGCTGCAATGTTATCCTGAACTCCCTCAACTTCAGCAGTTCTAAATCCCACAGTTGCACAGAGTAAATGTTCACTCACAACATATCCACATCTTAAAGCTGCATGTGTTCTACGATGAGAGTGAAAAGACTTATATCGCTGTGGCATACTAGCAAGGAGAGACAAGCAATAAAGAAAAAACTACAGGTGTAGTTGCATCCAAAACGAGAGTAGTCTCACTAAAGAGGTTGACACTGCCATGCCTTGAGCTAATGGGAGCTATGATGTGTGCCAGACTAGGGAGCACACTAATGAAATCGTTGCAGTCAAATAAAATGCAACTCAGATTATGGACCAACTTGATGATCATGCTTCACTGAATTTTATTTTATTCATAGAGCATCTATTACAATACAAGTTGTCTCTAGGATCTTTCCAGAGACCCGAACATGACCCTCGATCAATTATTACATTAACAACGGCAGGTAAAACTCTCCTTCAAGAAGGAAGAAACCTGGATCAGGACCTAATCAGGACATTCCTGCTTCTCTGGTTTCTAAACACTAAAATGTGTTATATAATGTACATAACTCGAGTGAGTACAAAATATCGTTGAACACCACTGCCCCGCCCCCCACCCAAATGTTTCCGTCACATACCAAAATATAAGAAATTTAACACAAGGATCTTGCAAAATGCTGTATTAAAACAGCTCACGGCACATTCACTTCATACATACAAATTATAACATGGTACAATTTATAGTTGATCATCACTTTCTTTGTAAGAATAATGACCATCAAGATGTTTATAGTACACCAGGTTATTGACAAAGTAAAGGCATCCCTGTTCTCCTTAAGATAGAAAACATTCAAGCAATCATCAAAATACAATGTTAAGAAACATGGGGCAGACCAGATATATACAGTGATGTTCACGATGTTCCATGATATTTACAGTCAGAAAGTTTATAAGTGACTCTAAGTTATGAATTACAATTAGTGGCATTGGTATCTGTGATGTGTTATATAACAATAATGCAGTGGATCTTGTACAGTGGCGTTCTACTAAAGAGAATGGATCATGGAAATAGTGTGAGAAGGGAACAGTAATCCAACTGTGGTGAACCGCAGTATTTACTGTAAATACAGATAAATGTTTCAGTAATGCAGGTGGGAAATGTATTACAGTCTGTCCTCTGAGGGGAAATGAGGATTAGAGGGACAATGTTATGTTTTTAGTGGTGTAGGGGAGTCAGCAAAGGACAGAATTTAATAAGGAGACAGCTGTGAGGGAAAAGCTGATCCTGGATTGGCCGGCCTTAGTCTGGGGGCTTCTGAAGGGCCTCCCACAGGAGAGGAGGACAAAAAATTTGTGGGATGAGTGAGAGGAGTCTTTGATGACCTGTTGCAAAGCCTGTGGTCTGACACGGAGCAGTTCCTGTATCATACTGTGATACAGTAGATCAAATTGTGGAGCAACAGTAAAAGTTCACGAAGATGGCTGAAGAGAGGTAGTTTTTCTTCAGTGTCCTCAAGAAGAAGAGGTGCTTCATGACCAGGCTGAGGGTTTTGGGGATCCATGACAGGCTCTCCAAAATGTGGATCCCCAGGAAACATGACTGATGGGCATCCAGTGTGATGTCAATGTTAACATTCTGGCTTAGCTCTACATTCACCGGCCACTTTATTGGGTACGCCTGGAAAGTGGGGAAGTGGCCGGTGAGTGTATGTGTATGAGGGTGTATGAGGTTGTTCTTTTGGTCCGAAGCGAACCAAGTCTGGGAACATTTGAATGATGTCTCTACGATGAAGTTGGGCCGACCAATAGACGTCTGAATTTTCACCTTTTTTTCCGCTTCTTGGCCACTAGCGTTGCCACGGTAATGCTTTTGACTGAGAAAAGTATTGCCCTTCGAGGCACGATGGATCCACATCTGTTGACGTATGCTACGTGTGGGTGGACTTCCGGTTCAGGCTACATTAACAAATAGGTTTTGTTTTTTTCCATGGTAAAAAGCCCCATCCGAATGAAAAGGGCCATTTGGCATGGATTTTGACATAAAATTTCCTTAAATTCTTCATGAAATTTGAACATGTTGAAGTCCACAGCGTGCCGAGTCGGGGAACATTTGTACGATGTATCTACCTGTTGTGTAGCAACAAGCGTCCAAAGTCAAATGGACATTTTTTTAAAATCGAAAGTTAAATATCGCAAAAAATTTAGTAATTGGCATAATGAGGTTGTACGGTCCTTTAGTGCCAATCGGGCCGAGTGTTTGAACGTTTGGATGATGTATTTACGATAAAGTATGCCAGAGTAAAAAGGTACGGAATTTTTGTACTTTTCTTTGCTTGCTAGCTGCTAGCGTTGCCACGGTAACACTTTTGACTGAGAAAAGTAATGCCCATCGAGGCACGATGTAAACGCATTTAATGATCTATGCCATGCATGGGTGCACGTTGCGATTCGGGCCGCATTAACGGACGAAAAAGCGTGCGGAATAAGAAGAATAAGAAAAGGGAAACCTTTTCTGGATGTCTCTGAATGTTGGCTATAAACACTGGTCTGTCTTACAGGTGTATTTATTATTATAATAAATATTACTATTATGATAAATATAAATTATTAATTAATTTCTTGAGGTTAAGTCTGATATATAATTAATAATTAATTCAAATTATTTATAATTATTTATTATTATTATAACAGCATCCATAGCACCAAAGCAACGATAAAAATACCTCCATAATCTCCGCAATAACTGACAAACTAAACATATAGCCTACATTCACTAAATGAAGATTATGTAAATTAGGCTGACCAAACGTCCTCTTTTCCCCGGACATGTCCTCTTTTTACGTCCTGTCCGGGGCGTCCGGGGGGTTTTTATAAATTGATGAAAATGTCCGGTTTTCCTTTTTTGTGTGTGTGTGTGTGTATATGTGTGTGCGCCCCCCGGTTATCCTTGTTTGGTTCAGCGTGTGTGACGTAATCCACGAGAGCCTGCCTTGTGATCTCCAACACTCAAGGAAGCAGCAGACAGCGGCGGTCTCGCTTACCGGGCATACGCCATGGCACCGCATGGCACACGCTCCCAAGATGCCGAAGCGAAAATGCAAAAATGAAAAATGGGAGGCTGAGTGCATTGTGTGCAAAGCTGGCACTTATGTTTCTGTCCAATAAAGGTGCCGTGGACATGCAGCTCACATCCACACAGAAAAACATAAGAAGGCAGTGCGAGGTGAGAGTAGCTCTTCAAAGTTGACCGAGTTCTTTAGACCCGGATTGCCTTTCATACTGTGAAACACCACAACAGTTACAGATCCATGGATTGCACTAGTGTCTTGCTAAAAACAGCATTTCCAGACTCTGACACGGCCAAGAAGTTTAGTAGTGCCCGGCACTAAGACCGAAGCCATTGTGAATGGTGCATAGCAAATTCAACTCTACAGCAAAATATGGATAGGTAGACAAGGAGGATGAAGAAGAAAACAAGGATGAAGAAGATAACTCAAGATTTGAGTTCAGACACTTTTTTTTGTTTAATATCTTGTGATTATATTATCTGTTATATTATTTACATTACACTGAAAAGTTAGTGAGATATATTTAGTTAAAGTTGGATTTTCTAATACAGAAGAGGTATTATTTAGAACATTATTTCATATTATTTATCTATTTTCCAGTAAGACTTGTAAAGAGAGCTATTATTATACAAGTTGATTTTTGTAATACAGAAGAGGCATTATTTCAATTATTATTTCATTCCAGAGATTTTACATTTATATTTATTTATTTTTATATTTGAAACTTGAAAAGGATTATTATTTTAGACATAATAAAGAAAGTTGAGTAACCTCTGAGAAGCCTATCTGAATTTCTGTCTTTGAGAGATATTATTTTGTAATATAACTGAATATTCCATCCATACATATAAACTAAATATAAATTTAAATATATTAAAATTACAAGGAATCTTTTGAGTAAACTGCGAGTATCATTTAAGTAGGCTATCTCGTGGCCGGTCCGAGTGTCCTCTTTTTTGAAAATCAAAATATGGTCACCCTAATGTAAATAAAACACACATTTCTCGCTAGAAACCTTAATAAAAAGCATTTTAAGGCCGAAACTATCTTGAAAAATATTGCATTTTCCAAGAAAAATAAAATGTATGTTAACTTCTGACATGTTACGTCACTCTAAACTTAACTATCTTAAATATTAACTGTTTAGTCAACGGCACACGATCGGGGCATCTGTCATGTGTCCAGGATCCCCCTCGACACTATGACGTAGAGGGGGCTTCCACAGGGAATTCCCCTTGTCAAACATTCCCCATATAAATAATAATAATGTAATAATCCTAACTGCTCCCGGTTGTCAGGCCAGCGCCGTTGTGTGTGGCAGCTACAGACTACAGTGTAAAGCGCTTGCGGCTGTAGGAGTACAGCTGGAAAGCCTATATAAGTGTAAGCCATTTACCATAATAATGTAATAATCCGTGTATATATCACGATCACGTATCCCAGCTCCAAAATGTTGCAATTTTTTTCAGGAACACACGGAAACACACGTCAAGCACTGGAAATCTGCAACAAAAAACCATAAACAAAACACGAAACCGGCACGGAGCCGACCAAAACACGAACAGCAATCGACCCAAATCTTGAGATCTGATCGCAGTCTGAGCTAAGCTACCGCTACCGCTACCTAACCCCAAAAACTACAGAGCAAAATGTTGCAATTTCACATTATTGAAATGTTGCGATTTCACATTATTCTGGCGAGATCTGAAACAACCTCCCAACAACAAGGAAGCGTGTGATTATGTACATTCACTGAGTGAATATTATGAAAGTAAAATATATATTTCTCGCTAGAAATGTAATCAAAACGCAGTTTTAACTACCCAACAACGAGGAAGCGTGTGATTATGTTCATTCACTGAGTGAATATTATGAAAGTAAAATATATATTTCTCGCTAGAAATGTAATCAAAACGCAGTTTTAACTACCCAACAACGAGGAAGCGTGTGATTATGTACATTCACTGAGTGAATATTATGAAAGTAAAATATATATTTCTCGCTAGAAATGTAATCAAAACGCAGTTTTATGCAGAAACTAACTCAAAATATTGATTTGTTTCACTAAAAAATGAGAAACGTAGGCAGGGTACGTTTTTATGTGAGACTGGGTTGGCGTCACATATAGCCACAGACGGGATTACATTGGACCCTATTGGAGTCTACTTGCGTCTGAAAGAGACGCAGATGGTCACCTTTTGCGTCAGTAGGTGTCGCTCAAGGTTCCTGACCAGGCGTCTGTTTTTGACGAGTTAGGAGTGAGACTGTGTTGTTTGATCCTATAGACCTCCCTGAGCTGACCTCACTCGTCAATAGAGCTCTTATTGGTGCGACAATACTGGACCAGATCAACTTATCCCTAAATTTAGGATGTGTACCACAGGTTTTCAAAGTTGCAGTAATTGAACCTTTACTTAAAAAACCTTCTCTTGACCCAGACACCTTAGCTAATTATAGACCAATTTCCAACCTTCCATTTGTATCTAAAATTCTGGAAAAGGTAATTGCAAGCCAGTTATGTGACTATTTGAATAGAAATGATCTGTTTGAACTTTTTCAGTCAGGGTTCAGAATGCATTATAGCACAGAGACAGCACTGGTTCGAGTCATGAAAGGAGTTCCCTCCGCAGGGTGTCTGGGCTGTCCCTTAGAGAGGGTGAGAAGCTTGGTCATCTGGGAGGGGCTCAGAGCACAGCCGCTGCTCCTCTGCATCGAGAGGAGCCAGATGAGGTGACTCAGGCATCTGGTGAAGGTGTCTCCTTGATGCCTCTCTTGTGATGTTTTCTGGGCATGTCCCACTGGGAGGAGACCCTTGGGAAGACCCAGGACACACTGGAGGGACTATTGTCTCTCAGCTAGCATGGGAACACGTTAGGATACCCCCAAATGAGATGGACATAGTGGCTGGGGAGAGGGAAGTCTGGTATTTCCCTTCTTAGGCCATTGCTGTCACAAATGGACCCCAGATAAGCAGAAGAAGATTGATGAACTTTTTGCTTTCATTTAGTTAGGACTTAAACAATCTAGAAATTAATTTCATAACCTCTCACCATCTGAAATTTGTTTCTCTAAATGTGTTAATTCACGTAATTCAATAGCCATTCTCCATGGAGCAGTCACTGAGGTGTTGATGGGTTTTTTTAACACCTTCACTGATCTTTATGATTGTCACATTTTTAGAATCATCAGAGCCAATGAAATCAACAGGCAGTTCACTAATTCTTGTCACTTTAGGCATTATCCAAATAGACAAAAAGAATGCATGTCAGCTTGTGTACACTTCTACCAGTAACAAGAAAAGACGTCAAAGACATTTGACGCAGCCACTTGGGATAATAGGAATGGCAGATGGACAACACACTTTAACAAAGAAAATTAGTATTTTTCTTTCTTATTTCCACTTTCGGTAAGACAAACTGCAAAACTTAGTGAGAGAAACTGATTGTCAGATGCAAATGAGCTATAATTAAGGCTGTGTCTAGGGCTGATTAAAAAAGACTTGAGCAGTAGATTGCTGCTATTCCTTCCCCTCAGGCTCTGTTGCAAGAAAAGTGAGAATTTATAAACATAAAATGTACTGATTCATTGATGCTAACAGGATCCTCCTACAGAGTAAATTAGTATCACCAGTCATTTACTAATAGAGTCTTGCAGTGGACAGGAGAAATTGAATATTCAAAATACCATATTTTTTGTCTATTAACCTTTTTCCAATTTTTTATGATGTTTTCATAAGATGGCCTTATGCGTGAAATTTGTATTTATTTATCCATGTGTTGGGTAACACATACAATCACAATGCTGTTTGTTTTTGGTTCATTATCTGTTTTTCTTCCTCTCCTCCTTTCCCCTTTGTGCAATGTCCCGGAGTCTGTAAATATTGGTCCTGTCTTGTATGTATATTCCTCCCTCCAAGCTGCTTTTTTTTCAGCTTTCAGGAAAACATTTGGGATTTGTCATTTATAGAATCCATTTAAATGATGTTTTTGTTTTAACTTTTGAGGTCCAGGATTTTTATTCTATGTATAATTAAGTAATCATCATCATCCTTACCCCCATGCATAGTCAAGAAGTGAAGGAAACACCCAAACAGTTTGTTTTTTTTCTGACAATATACACTCACTTTATTAGGTGCACCTGGTATACTTATACACATATACACATTTTCATAACCTGTGTAATACTGACTTAAAAACAATAACATCAATGATGACCATCAATGAACAGGCGTTCTGCCGACCAAACTAAGTATATTCAACTATGATAGCATTTTATTTAAAAAATGTTTTTAGTTCAACAGAGATTTCTGTGGTGTTTTTCGATTTATTCTTATTCTTATGCTACACTCTCCTTATCTCATCTGACGACAAAAATAAATGTGTGCAATTTATGTGGTCCTGTTTTGGTTTAGAATAACTACACGCACGCACGCACGCACGCACGCACGCACGCACGCACGCACGCACGCACGCACGCACGCACGCACGCACGCACGCACGCACGCACGCACGCACGCACGCACGCACGCACGCACGCACGCACGCACGCACGCACGCACGCACGCACGCACGCACGCACGCACGCACGCACGCACGCACGCACGCACGCACACACACACACACACACACACACACACACACACACACACACACACACACACACACACACACACACACACACACACACACACACACGATGATACTAAGCAGATATTTTCTTTACACAAATCACAATCTCACTTTACTCTTACAGACACAGGTGTGAACAACCAGTGTTCCACAAAAACACATCCACACAGACTCAGCTAGTGTGTTTAGCCCTCTGTGTCATTGGCTGTGAATTTAATATTGATTCCATAAAGTAGTTTCAGTGTAACATGTCCTATCATGTTAACATTAGAGTTCCAAGCTACACCAAGACGGCAGCAGCTAGCACGCAACACAGTGGGATATATAGAGGGGAGGAAAGACAGAGGTTTTGAGACGTGGATGAGAGAAGTAAACAGGAATAATTGAGTAAAGGCAGATGGGAATGGATTAAATGGAGAAAGAACTGATAGATGTGTATGAACATCTGCACAATCAGATCTCTATCATGGACCGAAAGCCGGGGGGCAGTCATCATGTGATAACAAGGTTTCTCCCAGCATTCGCTAATGCAAGAATAGTTTTGCATTAGCGAATTATTATTCTTGCGAATGCTGGGAGAAACCTTGTTATCACATGATGACTGCCCCCCGGCTTTCGGTCCATGATAGCTTGAAATCTGTCTGTGATGCTCCAGGCTTTAAGTCAATCTGTAAATGTGTCCCTCTGTTTATGCACAGTTGTGTTTTATTCAATTTAGAGGACATTATACTGGCTTACTTACTAAAGTTGACCTAAAACAATCTCAGACCAACTTTGAAATCAAGTCCAGTCTAAAATACAGCAATGAACCTTATGAGCCCATAAAGAAGTGAAAGTCAAACAATATGCCTTTCTTTACAGATACAGTATAACAGCAGTTACGCATGTAGTAAAAATCTTCACTTTGCAGACTAAATCAACCTCTTGATCAATGGTGAGTAAACAATGCTATCCATCCATACATCTTCATCAGCGTATCTGGGTCAGGTCGTGCGGGCAGTAGCCTAAGCAGGGAAGCCCAGACTTCCCTCTCCCCGACCAATTTGTCCAGCTCATCTGGGAGGATCCCAAGACATTCCCATGCCAGCAAATAGACATTCCCTCCAGCATGTCCTGAGTCTTCCCCAGGGTGTCCTCCCATCCAGGAGGTATCCTCAACAGATGCCTTAGCCACCTCATCTGGCTCCTCTCGGTGTGGAGGAGCAGCAGCTCTACTCTGAAGGCCTCACGGATGATCGAGCTTCTCACCCTATCTCTAAGGGAGAGCCCAGACACCCTACGGAGGAAACTCATTTCCATTGCTTGTATCCCTGATCTCGTTCTTTTGGTCATCACAGCTCATGACTGCAGGTTAGAAAAGGAATGTAGACCAACTGCTAAATTAAAAGCTTTGCATTTGGCTCAGGTCCTTCTTTAACAGGATAGACTGATGTGCTGCACCGATCAATCTCCAACTACATTGTTCCCTCACTTATAAACAAGACCACAAGATACTTGGGCACCTCCACTCTGGGCAGTATCTGATTCCTAACCCGGAGAGGGGGACTCTTCAAGCACGGTCTTGGATTTCGAGGTGCTGATTCTATTCCCAGCCGCTCCACATTTAGCTGCAAACTGCTGCAGTGAAAGTTGAAGGTCTTGGCTTGATGTAGCCAACAGAACCACATTGTCTGCAAAAAGCAGAGATCCAATTCTGAGGCCACCAAACCAGGGGATCCAGGAAGCAGGGACACACGGAGGCACACGTCAATCACTGGAAATCTGCAACAAAAACCACAAACAAAACACAAAACCGACACGGAGCCGACCAAAACACGAGCAGCGATCGACCCAAATCTCGAGATCTGATCACAGTCTGAGCTAAGCTACCGCTAACTAACTTCAAAAACTACTGAGCAAGCGTGCAGGTGAACAACCCAGTGTATATGTCTATGTGTGTGTATGCGTGTATGTACAGTATATGACTGTGTGTGTGTGTGTGTGTGTGTATGTATGTATATGTATACGTGCGTGTGTATGTACATGTCTGTGTGGCTATTTGTGTGTGTGTGTATGTATATGTTTGTGTGGCTGTGTATGTGTGTGTGGCTATGTGTGTGTATGTGTGTGTGTATATGAATATAAGTGGCTGTAACGTGCGTGTACACGTGTATATGTATGTGTGGCTAGGTGTGTGTGTGTAGCTATGTGTGCGTATGTGTACATGTATGAATACATACATATATATATGTGTGCTTGAGAGAATGTGTGTGTATATGTCTATGTGGCTATGTGTATGTATGTGTGTGGGTATGGGAGTGGGAGTGTGTGTGTGTGTGTGTGTGTGTGTGTGTGTGTGTGTGTGTGTGTGTGTGTGTGTGTGTGTGTGTGTGTGTGTGTGTGTGTGTGTAAAAATCCTATCAACCCGGAACCCAGGCCACCAGCAACCCTACAGAGGGCGAGAAGAGGGCGGGAGGCAACCCACCGCCAGCGACCTGATAGTGCCTTATGTTCCTAACAGACCTCTCTGTTGTCAGAGTGCAGGTTTACTCTTAGTTCCTAAAGTATCCAAATGTAGATTTGGAGGGCGGGTCTTCTGCTATCAGACACCATCTCCATGTTTAAAACCAAACTTAAAACGTTTCTGTTTAGTAAAGCCTATAGTTAGTGTAAACTCTAGTGTGTTAGGGCCAGTAGTCAAAGCTGCAGCTACTGTATAGAACAAGACTAATAGTTAGTCTCAAACATAGCTTCGTTGTAGATATCCTGCTATAGGCCTACGCTGCAAGGGGGCATCAACATGATCCATTGAGCGGTGCCCATCACTCCTCCTTCTCTTCTCCTCTTCCTTTCCCATTTATCAATTATAAATATCTCATAACCATGATTGCTGTCCATTGTTCTTCAAATCAAATCAAATCAAATCAAATCAAATCAAACTTTACGCTTGTAGTGTGTCGTGCTGGTCTGCCCTCTGTTTTTCTCTTTTGTGCATGTTTGCAGGCCAGAGCTTTGGGAGCCGCATTCTGACCAGTTGCCCCCCCCCCCCCGATCATCCAACTGCTTGCTTCACCTGTCTGTGTGGATGTCTGCTATATGCTTGCTGACATCCTGACCTGCGGTCTGCCTCCTCTGACCACATCAGTGTCTGCTGTCTACATCTGCTGATATAGTCACCCCTGTAGTGCAGTGCACCAGTGTCTCTCCTTTCTCTGTTCTTCATTCTCTCTGTCTGTTTTCTCTTTTGCTGCTCTGCCCAACTGGCCTCCAGCAGGAGACATAATATATAATACATAAATAAAATTGAATTGAATTGAAAGTGGAGTGAGAATTAAACCCACATACCCTGATACATTTATCCATTATCTATAGCAGCATATTCCTATTCAGGCTGACGGGTGCCAAATGGAGCTTGCCCCAGCCCTGTTTGGGCAACAGGCAGAGGTACACCCTCGGACATATCAGAAGTCCACTACTTTAAATTGTGTTTTTTAATGATATGTTTCTGTACTACTAAAACACATTTCTCATTTGGATGCACCAGTTCCATATAGTGCTGCGCTCATGGGCAGATTTCCAGTGTAGTCTGTCAACATATCTTGTTTATAATGAATTCATCTTCTTCCCTGTCGCTTTGACTTTATCTATGTGTGTATGATGTGTACATAATATGAACCACAGAGGTGATTTGCTTTAGGATTTTTGGGAAGCTTGAATGTGCTTTCAGTACTATGCAGAAATGGTATGCACCTCTAGTGTTTTTGTTAAATCCCAGTTTAAATGCTTATTTACACACAGACACATTTGTTGGTACCCTTCCATTAAAGAAAGGAAAGCCCACACTGACATAACTTGAGACTGACAGAAGCTGTTGCTCTCTTTGTGGAGGGGTTGCAGTCTGCATATTGATTTGGCATAAGCTTTATGTTGGATACTCTAGCTGATTCATCCCCCACAAGCATTGGGAGAACACACAAACCCGCCACACTGCCTCAAAGTGTGGTGCAACAAAATATTAAGTAGAAACATTCTTGTTCAAACCAGTTAGAGTTGTTTTTTTTGCTTTTTTTCCCAGCGATTCTGTTGGACCACATTTCAAAAGCAGTGTCTGATTTTCATTAGTCAGTGTTCAGTCAGCTTCAAGCTATTTCAGTGTCCATTATGTGGTTTTCTTTCTTTCTCTACACAGACACAATGGCTAACTGGTGCACTACAGGGATGACTATATCAGAGAATGTTTAAAACAAAGACAATACAAAATACAGCAGTAATCTTAGAGGTAGTTAGTTTTCTGATTATTGTCCTCATTGTAATAACTGGACTTGATCATAGAAAACCCATATCTGTCAAACTCAAGATAACATAAGGGAAAGCACAAGGACCAAGCACAGATTTAAACCTTTTCAAAAGGGTTGTCACACAGAGATGGTTATGCTTTGTTTATTCATTGGGATTATCTTCTATTTAGGATTGAGAGAGAGACACATTTCTGTATTTCCTGTATGTATCTTGAAGAGACATGAAAGTAAATGTGATTCTCGTGAAATCTTTGATAAAGCAAAAGTATGGGTGCCCATGTATAGCATAGCACATAGCTTATTTTTTCCCTTTTTTCTGTCAGTAGAAGAGGGCTTTAGGCTGAGTCCATATGAATACATTTTTATTTTGAAAAACATTTCTTACATGTTGCATCCATCAGTGGAGTTTAGTGAAGACAAACAAAAGCATTCATATTTTAAATGATGATGAAGATGGGTCATAGGTGTTCTTCCTTTATTTTCTCTAGTAAATATCATGTGACCGTCACTGGACAATAATACACCCTTTATAACACATTCTTTAGCAACAGCATAGAAAGTGACCACAAGAGGAAGGACCAGCTACTGGCGTTGCCTGTTTTTAATAATACTGCAAGATTTAGGAGTTCAGGGAAAAAACTGTTATTGTAAAAGCAGATACTGAAATCACACTTTCAGCCATCTGCGTGATTGTTTAGTCAGCTGTCAAATGAAGCTCTCCTACATCATAAGATTACTTGTTTTTCTGCTTGAATGGGCAAAAAAGATATTTATTTTTCTATTGTTTTTGTCCTTTCTGTCTTGATTAAATTTAGTGGCAGACCATTTTAGTTTATATTTGATATTAACTATTAGATATTGATATTAACTATTAAAAAAAAATTCTAGTACTGGCATGGCAGTCCCTGTGTCCAACTAGACTCTCAGCAGTCTGAGCAGCACTGATCCAGCTGGACCTGAACTACCGCTATGTGATTTCTTGCTTGTGTTGTTCTCTCAGATGTAAGTTGCTTTGGATAAAATTGTCTGCTAAACGACAGTAGTAGCAGTAGTAGTGTTGTGCTAGTTACTGAAAAATAGTAACTAGTTACCTTTACTAGGTACTTCATTAAAAAGTAACTCAGTTACTTAGACCAAAAAGTAATGAATTACTATGAAAAGTAACTTTTCAGTTACTTAAAAAAAAACATTTTAAATTCTATACAACGAGAGGACCGCTCCATTCGTACTGCTAGAATATCATGGTATTAGCGCCCACTGGCGGTCTCTCCGTATTGCTTTTCTTAAGTCTTTGGTCACATGTATAGATGTAGCTGTGGAATCAGCCCGGCTTGGCTCGCCTCAACTCAGTTTGGCGCTTTTCCACTAGGATCTAACTGTGCAGAGTAGATGCTTTTTCTCTAACTACACTGCGATGATCTAAGCGGGCTGTATCTGATGTCATCACACACAGTCAGGATGTGACATCATTTGAACCAACCAGGTGCAGTTACAGTTAGGTGAGTCCCACAATAACAAGTCTGGTGGATGCTTGCTACAAAACAAATACAGGACCTTTATTGGCAACAGCAAAAATTGTAGGTGTCAAATTTGGATACAATACAATGCCTCCTCTCCCACTTTCCCCCACCTCATCCACTGTCTGCTTTCAGAAATTTAAACTTTTTGCTGAAATAAAACCAAAGTAACAGCTAATATTTAGTTTGTTGACATATTATTTTCTCCTCTTCCTTCTCTCCAGGTTACACTGGGCTTCACTCTGCAAACAATTCCACATGAATGTCGACTGGTAGGCTCGAGGGATCGGGGCTCAGTCTACCACTTGGGTTAGCGAGGGTGCAGGACCGCCACAGAACTGCAGGGGGCACAAAAAAAGCCAAAGTTCTGCAGTGTTTGTACGTAAGACGCTATCTCTAAGGGTGCTTTCACACCTGTCCCGTTTGGGGCAGTGGTTCTGAAACAGGGAGCGTTTCCCCCTAAAGATCGGTTTGTTTGGTACATGTGAACACAGCAATCGAGGTGGTCTCGGCTCGCTTCCATTCCAGACCTGGAGCGGTTCGATTGCAGTGAGAACATAATCCACACAGCAACCGACACAACTCCATTCATTGTGTATGTGCGACCGCAGCGCAAGGAGAAGAGTCAGCGCAGCCTCCACCCCCTTCTCTCCTACTGGACACAACTTTCTCTCTTCTTCCTTCTCTCTCTTCTCTCCTATTGGACGTGCCGAGATGTCGTCACAGCACGGCACGGTGCGAACGCCACGGCAGGCGCCCTCTCGCGCTCCGCAGAGCTCGGCGGCAAAGCGGTCCGCTCTTGCGCCGCAGTAGCACATACACAATGAATGGGATCGCCAACAATGGTCTGTGCTTTGCACCCTCTATGTGAAAGCGGTTATAACCATTGTTCTTTTTCCCGGGGTATGGAAGCGGAAACTCCTTCCGCGTTCATTTCTGACCAATGAGAGAACAGTTGCTTCATGGCATTTGTTAACAGCTTTGAACCGCTACAGACGGTTGCCTTGTGAACACAAACCCCACAAACGAAAATCGAAACAACTGTATCGATTTAGCCCCTGAATTGGAACAAAACAAACGGGCCACAGGACTGAAAGCATCCTAACTCAGCATCTCATAAGTCCTGGACCATATTTCCGAGAACCAAATGTAACTTTTCATTAAGTCCAACCACCTTCGAGGCACATAAGGTAGACATAAGCAGAAAATTATTTTCCCAATTTAACACATAGTTCCTGTCAAATGGACCCCTCCAGTGCCGGGGCCCCACGTGGTTGAATAGACGGCTGTATTAAGCCTGAAGAAGTCACAGAATAACACATGAAAGTATGGTATCGGTACACAAAGTCATTAAGGGAATTCATAGGATTGTGCTGTTGTCGTGGCACTGTGTGCACAACAACCTATTAAATGGTGCAACAACAACAAAAGGAAAGCAATTTGGAACTTGTGAGGTTGTTGAAACAGATAATATCTTTCATTTTACATCGTCAGATTTACCCTTTTCTTTAAAGAAAAGAAAGAACCGCTTGGAAATGTCAATCAATTTATTGAATGTCTCAAAATCAATAAATATATACTTTTCTTTTTAAAGTGTGTTTGGGAGCAGTGTCAGAATGAGCTGTGTTCAAAACTAAAACTGTTGCTGTGTTGCTCTCACAGCTGGTAATTCTCTGGAAAATCTATCACTAAGCCCATTTTTTGTCACTAGTGAAATGATTAGACTGTGAGAACAGTAATCCTTTCTCTTTAATACATATTTCACACTGCTAAATGACTCACATTTTAACACTGTTTGACACCTGAATTGCTTCCGACAGTGAGAAAAATGTTACACCTCAGACTCAAGTCCCACATTGGAAGCTTCATTCCTCCTTAATAATTATTAATGGTGAGGACTTAAACTCAGCACTGTTCATCTTTTGGGGGCAACTGCAGGTGCTAACAGCCAGAGTTAATTGGGGTACAGAGCCAATTAGAAAGGAGAAGATTGATGGCATTAATGGTGATAAGGCTCATAAACCTGGCAGACCTGCAGAGACACAGTTTGAGCTGCTCATCTGCAAACAAATGATGAAATACAAAGCAATAGAGACAGAGGAGTGACACGAAATTACATGAAATAGACAGGGCCCATGCTTATATGTGCTTGAATGAAGAAAAAACATCTTTAAATTAATTTGTCCGTTATAAAATTGTATTTGTTTTGCAGTTGAGGTGATGATGTTGATTGTTCATCCATCAAGGCAAGAGACTCAGTAGATGTTTGTAATTAGGGCCCGAGCACTGACAGTGCGAAGGCCCTATTGTATCTGTAGGAATTGTTCTCGTTCTCGTTTTTATTCTCGTTCTTGTTTTTATTTTTATTTTTCCGTCAAAATGAGGGCCTTTTTCCCCCCTAAACGTGCCCCAAAAGTCACCAAATTTTGCAGGCAAGCCAGGACTGGCGAAAAATATGATATTTGATGGTTTGCATTAATGGGCGTGGCCTAACGGCTCAACAGCGCCCCCTAGAAAACGTTGTGCCTCAAGCCCCACAATACGGTTTGACGTACATGCACGAAAATCACTACACACCTGTATCATGTCACAACTTAAAGAAAAGTCTCTTAGCGCCATGGCCGAAACCGAACAGGAAGTCGGCCATTTTGTTTTAACGTGGCGACGATAGATGCCAAAAAGCGCGCCCCCCCCCCCCTTCATCTGATTGGTCCATATTTGATAGTTCCTACTTTCTGCCATAACTTTTGAATAGTTTGACATAAAGAGTTGTGGGTGGTGTCATCGGACTCGGTTTTGAGTCCTTGAACATAATTGGTGCAAATTAGCCCCGCCCCTTCTTCTGATTGGTCGATATTTGATAGCTCCTACTTTCTGTGGCTCTGGAACCCAGCTCCTTGAAAGGGGCTGGACCCTCCACTACTCTGGAGTTGCCCAGGGTGAGAGGCAGCAGGCTGGTGTGGGCTTGTTTATAGCCCCTCAGCTCAGTTACCAGGTGTTGGAGTTCACCCCGGTGAACGAGAGGGTCGCTTCCCTGCGCCTTCAGGGTCAGGAAAATGTATCTCACTGTTGTGAGTGCCTATGGGCCGAACAGCAGTACCGAGTACCTGGCCTTCTTGGAGTCCCTGGGAGGGGTACTTGATGGTGCTCCAACTGGGGACTCCATTGTTCTACTGGGGGACTTCAACGCTCACGTGGGCAATGACAGTTGATACCTGGAGAGGCGTGATTGGAAGGAATGGCCTCCCCGATCTGAACCCGAACGGTGCTTTGTTGTTGGACTTCTGTGCTAGCCACGGTTTGTCTATAACAAACACCATGTTCAGGCATAAGGGTGTCCATCAGTGCACGTGGCACCAGGACACCCTAGGTCGGAGGTCAATGATCGACTTTGTTGTCGTTTCATCTGACCTTCGGCCGTATGTCTTGGACATTCGGTTGAAGAGAGGGGCTGAGCTGTCAACTGATCACCACCTGGTGGTGAGTTGGATGCGCTGGCGGATCCAACTCTGGCTGAGCCCTCTGTCAGGGACGTCTTCAACTCTCACCTCCAAGAGAACTTCTCTCAGATCCCGGGGGAGGCGGGGGACATTGAGTCCGAGTGGACCATGTTCTCTGCCTCCATTGTCGACGCAGAGTTGTGGACGCAAGGTCTTTGGTGCCTGTCGTGACGGCAATCCTAGAACCCGGTGGTGGACACTGGAAGTAAAGGATGCCATCAGACTGAAGAAGGAGTCCTACCGGGCTATGTTGGCCTGTGGGACTCCTGACGCAGTAGATGGGTTACCGGCAGGCCAAGCAAGCCGCAGCTCGGGCAGTCCTGGAGGGAAAAACTCGGGTCTGGGAGGAGTTTGGTGAGGCCATGGAAGAACACTTTCGGTCGGCCTCAAGTAAATTCTGGCTGAACGTTCGGCGCCTCAGAAGGGGGAAGCAGCACTCTGCCAGCACCATTTACGATGCGGGTGGGGAGCTGTTGACCTCGACTGGGGACATCGTCGGACGGTGGAAGGAATACTTCGAGGATCTCCTCAATCCGACTGACATGCCTTCCATTGAGGAAGCATGTCAGGCGTGAAGGCAAGAGTGTGGACTCATCCATCACCCAAGCCGAGGTCACTTAGGTAGTTCGTAAGCTCCTCAGTGGCAGGGCACCGGGGGTGGACGAGATTCGCCCTGAGTACCTCAAGTCTCTGGATGTCGTAGGGCTGTCTTGGCTGACACGCCTCTGCGACATCGCATGGAGGAAGGGGGCAGTACCACTGGAGTGGCCAACCGGGGTGGTGGTCCCTCGGTTTAAAAAGGGGGACCGGAGAGTGTGTTCCAACTACAGGGGGATCACACTTCTCAGCCTCCCCGGGAAAGTCTACGCCAGGGTACTGGAGAGGAGAATACGGCCGATAGTTGAACCTTGGATTCAGGAGTAACATCGCGATTTTCGTCCCAGTTGTGGAACACTGGACCAGCTCTACACCCTCCGCAGGGTGCTCGAGGGTTCATGGGAATTTGCCCAACCAGTCTACATGTGCTTTGTGGATCTGGAGAAGGCATTTGATCGTGTCCCTTGTGCCATTCTGTGGGGGGCGCTCGGTGAGTATGGTGTCCGGGGCCCTCTGCTAAGGGCTGTCCGGTCTCTGTATGATCGGAGCAGAAGTTTGGTTTGCATTGCCGGCAGTAGGTCAGACTTGTTCCAGGTGCATGTTGGACTCCGGCAGGGCTGCTCTTTTGTCACCGGTCCTGGTCATAATTTTTATGGACAGGATTTCTAGGCGCAGCCAGGGGCCGGAAGGGATCAGGTTTGGAAACCTCAGGATTTAATCTCTGCTTTTTGCGGATGATGTTGTCCTGCTTCATCGGACCGGGACCTTCAGCATATGCTGGGGCGGTTTGAGGCCGAGTGTGACGCGGCAGGGATGAAAATCAGTACCTCCAAGACCGAGGCCATGGTTCTCCACCGGAAAAGGGTGGCGTGCCTTCTCCGGGTGGGTGGAGAAGTCCTGCCTCAAGTGGAGGAGTTCAAGTATCTCGGGGTCTTGTTCACGAGTGAGGGAACGATGGAGCGAGAGATTGACAGACGGATCGGTGCAGCGTCCGCAGTTGTGGGGTCGGTGTACCAGACCGTCGTGGTGAAGAAGGAGCTGAGTCAAAAGGCGAAGCTCTCAATTTACCCGTCAATCTACACACCTACCCTCACCTATGGTCATGAACTTTGGGTAGTGACCGAAAGGACAAGATCGCGGATACAAGTGGCCGAGATGAGTTTCCTCCGCAGGGTGGCTGGACGCTTAGAGATAGGGGGAGGAGTTCAGTCACCCGGGAGGAGCTCGGAGTCGAGCCGCTACTCCTTCACATTGAGAGGAGTCAGCTGAGGTGGCTTGGGCATCTGTACCAGATCCTCCTGGACGCCTCCCTAGGGAGGTGTTCCAGGCATGTCCCACTGGGAGGAGACCCGGGGAAGACACAGGACACGCTGGAGAGACTATGTCTCTCAGCTGGCCTGGGAACGCCTCTGACTCCCCTCGGAAGAGCTGGAGGAATTGTCTGGGGTGAAGGAAGTATGGGCATCTCTGCTGAGACTGCTGCCCCGCGACCAGGTTCCGGATAAGCGGCGTAAAATGGATGGATGGATGGATGGATGGATGGATGGATGGACATAATCTATGCTCATATTAATTATTAACAATAACTACACTGCTCGTCTCAATAAGACACAGCACACACTGGTGGTCTTTTTTTATGGTCAGAATTGTTTACCACCCCCCACCTCACCCCTTTTCACCATTTTCACCCGCCCTTTTTGTCCTCTCTTTTCTTTCTTTTTCTTCCTTATGTCCCATCCTGCTGCATTTTCTGTTTATCTTAGTATATCGGTATGAACACACATGGCACTCATAGAATTACATGGCACGCATATATGCACCACACATTAGTAGCAGCCTACACGAGCTCATGCAACACGCCCATTTACATATAATATCCACTCAAACGATTGGATCATGAGCACATTAAAGTTCCTTACCTGGAATGTGCGTGAAGCTGGTACCAGAAAAAAGAGACTCAAACTCTTTAATCAAATAAAAACCCTGCAGGCAGACATTGTCTTATTACAGAAGACCCATCTAGCTAAAACAACAGTACTACACTGTTATAACTGGTACCTCTGAGTATTACAAAAAAAAAGTTTTGTATAGAATGATTCCGACCAAAGGCATGGGTCTTAAATAAACTGGTAGTGCCAAAGGTCAAAACCGACCACTTCATACACTATTTCCACAACAACCCACTAGGAGCTTTCCTTGGCCAGCTCAAAACTGCGTGACAGATCTTAAAGGTGGCTTGTTGACCTTCGATTCGAAGGATAAAGAGTTGGATAAGTGGTCCCTTATGTGGTCTCTGCCTATGCTCAGCAGTATTGCCAGACTTGTGTCACCTGTGCTTCACACAATGCACCAGGTGAAGTGCAGATGCCTGTGGTTGCGCATCCCCAGCTGGACAGACCCTTTGACCATATGATGCTTGACTTTATAAACTGTCACTCAGTGAGGGGAAGAAGTATTGTTTGGTAATGGTTGATATGTTTTCCAAATGTTTTTTCCAAAAGTTTTACCTCCTCTTGGGCCTACAGTTCTACTGTGGTGAAGACCGGACTGATTGATTCTGCCCCACTGTGGAATTCCTTCTAGGTTTTCCAGTGATAATGGTGCACATTTCGTTAATGAAGTGCTTAATCAAGTTGGAAAAATCCTTGGAATTAATATACAAAGTCACTGTCCACATTACCCAACTAGTAGGAGGTGTTAATGTTGGAATGGAGAACACTGTTATCTTCCTGCAACATTGAGCTCTCTCACTTGGAAAAGCCCGGCAGCACTGTGAGAATTACCTTTTTCGACTTCTCCAGTGCATCTAACACCGTCCTGGATCCTGGACAACCTCACAGCCCGACAACAGTTTTTGAGAAACAGGAACTGTGTGTCTGACCTGCTCACCAGCAGCACGAGTGCCCCTTAGGGGACTATTATGGCCTCCTTTCTTTTCACGTTCTACACAGCAGACTTCAGAGACAAAACCGACAGCTGTGTAGTGCAAAAGTTCTCGTCAGAGACAATGATGCAGACTACAGAGGAGTGGTGCGGAACTTTGTGGATTAGTGCCAGCGAAACCACCTCCTGATCAATGCGGGGAAACCCTCACCAGTGAACATCCAGGGAATGGACATTGAGCAAGTGGACTCTTATAAGTACCTGGGTGTTCACCTCAACACCAAACTGGAATGGACTCCCCGCACTGATGCAGTCTACAGGAAAGGACAGAGCAGGCTCTGCCTTCTGAGGGGACTGAGGTCTTTTTGGAGTGAAAGGGGAATGCCTGAAGACTTTCTATGACTGTAGTGGCATCAGCCATTCTGTACGGAGCGGTCTGCTGGAACAGTGGCATAACGGAGGAAGAGGAAGATAAGATCAGGAAGTCCAGGGGCCTGTACTACGAAGCAAGTTCAACATACCCAGGATATCTTTTCCTTATCCAGATTCACTAACCCGGACAATTGCAATCACGCTAAGCGGTCACACGACGGTGGTTATCAACTCGGTATATCAACCCAGGTTTCTCCAATCTGGATATGAGCGCGTGCACATAAAAGGGGCGGTGTTTTCAGCGCATGACCAATCGCAAGCATGGAGAAGTCCGCTGTCAGAGTAGTAGTGAAGAGCAAACAATAATTTTACGGAAATATGATGAGTATAGGCATATAATACAGGCAAAAAGCAACACAGTTGCAGCTGCAAAATGCAGGAAAGACAGCTGGCAAAAGATCGCTGACTGTATAAATGCGTAAGTTCATAGGGATATAAACATCACTGCCCCATCATTAGGGCATAAGTAGATCTGACTATAATTACAGTTGTCTATTCTGTTAAATGCATGTGTTGCTTAGATGTATTCGTATGGCGTGTATGACAATTGTAGCCTCATTCCTTCAGCTGCAACCCCAGCGGAGTGAAACGCACATGGGAGCAAATAAAAAATCACTCTCTGTTTTAGGATGATATCAGTATACAGTATACCCCCCCCCCCCCCTTACGTTAACCATATGTGCTGAAACAGGTCTGTCCTGGATGAAAGGCCACTCGATCGTTCATGTACATGAGAATGAGGGTGAGGGGCAAGACTATTTTCAGTCGTTTCTAGATTACTTTGGCAGGCCTCCGCAGATAGTGGACCCTCCAGGACATTGTGTCCTTCCATCAGCTGAGCTGTGTGAAAATAAGAGGTTAGGGTATTACAAAAATCCACATTCTGTACTGTCTCAGATTAATTTTAACAGCTTTTACACCCATTGAAATAGCTAAGCAAGGAACCTGGATTCACGCTAGCCACTGTAAAAAAAACTTCTGGAGCCCCCTGACACACACTCCCTAAAACAAAACATAAGTAAGTAAGGATTCTGCTGAGTTTGTTTTGAACACTCTGAACAGTAAAGACTGATACACTGACACACATGAGATGAGATCTTTGTTGGACTGTGTAAGACTCTAGCATCTGTTGAGACATCTTGGATTTAGTTTAAGGGGAACTGTTTGTCAGTTAACTGTCATATCAGTTATAGCAATGCTACAGTGGGTTTTTACTCCTGCTATTGACTCACATGACAATGATCATGCCAATGCCATTGTTTTATCTCAAACTCCCTGAAGTTTGAATTATCCTATCATTAGCAGGGGTAAACATGATCAATTCAGTCACACAGGTTACCAGAGCAACAGTTGGTACCAGGTGACGTTGACATTGATTCGTGGTTTAGGTGTTACAAATAGTTATGTATGTTCATGTCTGTCCAAATTCTCTAATAGCTAAAATAAGTACACATTAAATAAGTGATATGGAGACTTGTGGAACTTACTCTTCGAAGGAATGATACCTGTTTCCATTGTACAGTTATTCTTTACATGTCTTTTTTTTAGTATCTCTAGGTTATGGCAGTGCTTCTGGTCTGAAACGGTTGTTGTTGGACCCAGATGTAGGAGAGCAGGAGGCAGGAGTTCTCAAAAACAATGATTTATTAACAAAAAGCGCTGCTTAACAGGATGCAAAAACTAGAGCAAGAATCAAAAACTACAAAAACCGGGCTTGGGAAAAACACAGAGGGAGGAAACAGTATGGACGAGCAGGGAGTAGGGGAAAGAGAAGACCAGATATACTCAAGGGTTAACGAGACACAGGTGCAGACAATCAGGGCCGATGGGAAACAGGAAGGTCAAACCAGAACGTAAACACAAAGGCATGGGCTTCAAAATAAAACAGGAAATGTCAAACCCTGACAGCTTCTCAATTATTTTCTGTTACACCCCCCCTAGCAAAAACAAAACAATTTATTCATGTTGTCTCTTAAGGGTTCGTTTACTCACTTCATATCACCTGCTCGGTGCAAAATAAACCCTACACCATAGAGAATAATACTCCCTGCGCACACTCTGACAATGAGAGTGCCACTGCTAACTACTGTAGTGGATCTGCAATTACACTTTATTCTAGCACGGCAAAAAAAGGGTCACACACGCCCCCCTGGCAGCGCACTATTGGAGAAGCACTGGGTTATGGTGACAGATGTTGCTTCGTCTGACCATTCTTGTGTTTTCTTTGAGAGTTTTATTAATGTCAACACAAGCTTCCAGACAGAGATCATCAAGAAACGATACATAGATGAAAATACTAGTGAAATGTTTATCTAAATACCCCCCCCCCCCCCCCCAGATGAATGTGATGGAAGCTATGGAGAAATGCCACACAGGTCAGAGGTGAAAAAAAAACTGTTGAAAAGTTAAATGCGGGTGGCAGAAAACTAAATTACAGGTTCGTTATGACATTTATAAAGAGAAACTGAGCATAGATGACATGGACCTGAAAGAATTCAAGGCAATCATATTTTTATTTATTTATTTATCCTTTATTTATCCAGGAAAGTCCCATTGAGATACAATATCTCTTCTGCCAGGGAGTCCTGGTCAAGATGGAGCAGAAAAATAAATTCAGTTTCATATAAAAGAAAATACATACAAGGACAAGTAACTTTACAAAAAAATAAAAACATATCAAAACAAGAAACAAACAAACATAAAACATACAAGTCAAACTGTCAAACTCAACATTTAGGCCATTAGGGTAAAGACAGTCCAATGTGTGTATCCAAAAGAGCTCCCTTCGACATAATATTCGGTCAGTTTCACCTCCTCTTGGCAACTGTACATGCTCAATTCCCTGGAAACGGAGGGAAGAGATGGGATGAGACAAAGCATTAAAATGGCTGGCAACTGGATAGTTAGGATCAACACGTCTGATGGAACTTTTATGTTCACTAATTATCTGCTTCAGACAATGATATCATTGTCAAAAACAACAGTGATGTAGTGAATAGGAACGGAGGGCCTCGGGTCACTCAGGGGAATCAGACCCCCCTGGGTCAGTGGACTCTGAACTTTTATCCAACCATGCCTGCAGTGAGTTTCTTTACTCACTTACTGACAACATTTAGAAAATCAGTTAGTTAGTGTTCCTATACTAGATGCAGGATATGTGCAGCCTCAGTGTCCATTTAAAGAAACTGGGATACAGCTTTGTCCAATCACTCATAAGAACCTGGATGACATCATACATGACCTAAACTCCACCCCTTGCTGCCTTGATACTCTGGCAACAGTATTTTAAAGAGTGTTGAATATTGTATGTCTTCAGAGCTTCTAGACATTGTAAATGCGTCTCTGCTTTCAGGTATCCTTAAGCCACTTTTTTTTTTAAACAGTCACTTACGAACAGCTATAAGCCTGTATCAAACCTCCCGTTTCATAGTAAAATTGTAGAAAAATGTGTTTTTCAACAGCTGTACAACCTCCTGACACTAAATGACTGTTTTGATGTCATGCAGTCCGGTTGAAAAACTGGGTGAAAGAGTCCTATCTAAAAGACAGGTGCTATTTTGTGTCTGTAGCAAGGCTAGTGCTACGGGGGCCCGACCAACAGGACAGAGAGGACACAGAGTTTCAGTGCAGAACTCTTTTATTACAAACACCCAGGACACACGTGCTTTCAGCTTCAACAGCTTCCAAGGGAGACCCCTTGCTGCTGTGCAGCCCTGCCTTAAGAAGGCTGGCAGGGTGGAGAGGCTGATTGGGCCCACCTGTGCCCTAATCAGTCTGAGTGGCTGCAGCTCCTCCACCCTGCCACAGTGTCTTTACATAACTATATATATAAACTTTATTTGCAGACACTGGGTCCAGAATACAAAACGAGATACAAAGACACAGACATTAAAAACAAAGAGAAAGAGATTCACTTGTGCCGTTCAAATTAGTTAAAAACATACAAACATTTCCTCCAGTGTTTCCAGAAACAGGAGGAGAACCTTGTATTGCTTTGTGAAGTCTCTGTTAAGGCCATAATTACAGCATTCTTTGACTCCTTCAGTCTACACATAAATCTAAACATAAAATTCCTCAGTACAGCAGGGAAAGTGGGAACATCACTGGTCACAAACATTTCACTTGCACTTGTCCATCTAGTGAGTTAAAAGCATCGTTGTATGCCACCTGTAGTTTTTTCATTTTAGCACTGGTATAACGGCAGCACAAGTGAGCGGTGTATAGCGGAGTGCAATATGTTTTAAACAGTGCTGTTTTAACATTATCTGTACACATGTGAAACTTACGTGCAGCATTTTGGCTTGGCCATATAGTTTACAGCTCTGACGCTGCAAATCATCATCGTCACTGAAATCATCCCTGATTATGTGGCCCAGGTATCTAAACTTCTTTACAGGAAAGAGGGAAAGGTATAAGCTTCTGATCGTCCTTTGTTTTGCAGATCATAACGACACTCTTTTTAGAATTGAACAATATATCAAATGAAAAACCATATTTGGTACAGACCCGTAGTAGCTGCTGTAGGCCAGCACTGAGCACTGAGCACGGAGACAGTACAACTAGATCATCTGTATAGATCATGTGATTGATAAGGTTGTCCCCCACCATGCAACCTGTTTTACACTCATTGAGCTGTTTGGATAAATCATCCATGTATAAATCAAATAATAAAGGCGATAAAATCCCCCCATGGCGCACGCCATTGGACACCAGAAAGGGTGTGGATGTTCTCCTGCCCCACCTAGCCTGCATAGTTTGGTGAGAATACCAAAACTGTAGGATCCTTATAAGATATGAGGGGACACCTCTCTCCTGTAGTTTTAAGAACAGTTTACCGTGGTGAATACGATCAAAGGCACATGAGGCATCCAGAAAACACATAAATATTGTACTATTATGACTTCTGTACTGGCTGACAATTTCCTTAAGTGTATAAATATATAGGTCCGTGCCATGTTTTTTCTTGAAACCAAATTGGTTGTGGGTGGTTGCTGTATACTCTTTGAGTCTGCCCATAAGAATACCCTCTAGTACCTAGGACATAATGCTCGCCAGTGCAATTGGTCTGTAGTTGTCCATGCTGCTTAACTTTCCTGTTTTGTTTTTAACTATTGGTACTAACAGTACAGACAGCATGGACTCGGGCAGTATTCCATGCATCACGAGCCCAGAAAACACATTGCCAGTAGCACAGAAACTCTATGGCTAGCATATTTCAGATGTTCTGCAGTTATCATGTCATGACCACATGATTTGTTAAAAACTAATTTTTCAATAGCATAGCTCACCTCATCATGTCTGACAATCGTTCCATTGCTGTGAGTAATATCATCAAGACTGAAAGCATCACTCTTAACACAATTAAACATATTTTCATAGTGCCTTCTCCACAGCTCAGCAATGTTATCAGGCCCAGTAGTGCCATCAATACTGGAGGGCATCGGCGTCTTACTTTTGTTGAGAACCTTCACCTCCTTCCAGAACTCAACAATATTGTTTTTCTGTAGCTTTTCAGCCATAGAGTTCGCCCTCATGGCTTGTTCATTTCGTTTAATATACCGCAGAGCGTACTTATATCTAGAATTTGCAGTCTTCTTGCGTTCACACTCAGGGCCATGCCTAGGCTTTCCTGCTAATACCCAACATTTAAAAGCTTCTTTAGCCTCTGCATGCTGTTCTTTGACATATACATTCCAACCTGGTCTCATGTTATCTCGTCTACTCTTTTTTCTTGTAAGTGGATTGCCTCCCATAACCAAACAATTTACTATATCATCATACATTTTAAACAGGTCATTGTAATGGCCACCCTCCTTACAATAAATGTTCCCACATGAAATGGCATTAACATGTAGAACCATATTATTTAAGTATACATCAGTCAGTGCCTTGTACTGCTGTAGATCATTTTCAGAGAGGTTTGCCCAGTCCAGTTTTGGATTCTGAATAGGGTAATCATAACTGGCTAGCTCAGGTAAACTTTTAACATTTACAGTCACAGAGAACGGCATATGATCACCAGTGGCCAGCCCATGTAGGATCTCAATATTCTCTATACTATCGTGAGCATCAGCTGTAGATATACAGTGATCCAACCAGGATGTCGTATGCCACGCTTCACTAAGATAAGTATAGCTGTTAACTGGCAGCAGCACCTTGGTAGACAGAATAAACTTGTTGTCTTTACAAAATTGAATTAAAAGTTTACCAAATAATGAGTTGCTATCTGAAATGTCAGCATTCCAGTCTCCCAGAACGTATATACATCAATATGCATTTGCTTTAATATACAAACTAATAAAAGCAAGCCTATTAAGGTATTCATCCTCATTTTTATAACATTCATAAGGAGTGTACACATTTAAAATAATAAAAACATTCTTGTTGTGCACAACTTTAATGCCTATGCACCAATCAACCTAATCACACTGACAAGTGTATCAAGCTTCTTATGCCATAGAATGGCCACCCCCCCGGGAATTGTTCCACGCAGTAATCTAGTGCTTAAGTCCGTTGTAGATTCCCCTGACCCGTGGAAATCATTATGCACAGAGTTAAGCTTATCGAGATCTTGAATTGCTAAAAAAGTCTCCTGTAGACACAATATTTCAGCACTCTCTAGGAGCTTGTCAATGACAACACGCTGCGCTCTTTCACCTGCGCCCTGTCCGAGGCGCAACCCGCGCGAGTTATATGACACAACTCTCATAGTTCATAAGCAAGTCTATCGTGGTGTAGCCCCGGTCTTGGGCTCATGCATCCTTATGACAGATGGTAATACTACGCCAGCCCCAGCAGTAGCAGCCCTTGGCTTATGTGGCTCGTAGAACCGCTGTACAAATGTACAGTACCTTCGGGCCAGAGCTGCGGCTCATACATCTCGCTCACCTCTTTGCATTCGGCTGTAATTTTGAAAGAGCTGGATCGGGTTTGAACAGTGTCAATCTTTAGGCACGTTACATCTCTAGACAGCTTTTCTTTCAGGTAACTAGCCAGTGTCTCTGTGTCCAAGCCAGGTGAGAATTTGGTAGCGAACACACTCACCAGCTTAGTTTGTACCGCATGTATGTTCCCTGCAGCGCCGGTTCCAACAATGCCATATGTCTTCTTTTCCCTGGGAAGAGTCAGATGATGCTTTGCCTGTGCCGTTGAATTTCCCAGGCCACGTTTTACGGTATCCACTCTTTACAACACTGCTCCATGCAGCGATTTTGCTGCTGCTGCGATGTGCGAGGCTATCTCCTCCATAGCGCAGGGTGCTTGCATGACCAAGGCTCCAGGCGCAGCCTCCGTGGTTACCACCCCGCAGCACTCAGCCTCGCTGGTCCCGGCAGCAGGCACACTCCCCGTACCGGCAGCAGCAGGAACACTCCCCATCCCGGCAGCAGGCACACTCCCCGTACCGGCAGCAGCAGGAACACTCCCCATCCCAGCAGCAGGCACACTCCCCGTACCGGCAGCAGCAGGAACACTCCCCATCCCGGCAGCAGGCACACTCCCCATCCCGGCAGCAGGCACACTCCCCGTACCGGCAGCAGCAGGAACACTCCCCGTACCGGCAGCAGCAGGAACACTACCCGTACCGGCAGCAGGCACACTCCCCGTACCGGCAGCAGCAGGAACACTCCCCGTACCGGCAGCAGGCACACTCCCCGTACCGGCAGCAGCAGGAACACTCCCCGTACCGGCAGCAGCAGGAACACTCCCCGTACCGGCAGCAGGCACACTCCCCGTACCGGCAGCAGGCACACTCCCCGTACCGGCAGCAGCAGGAACACTACCCGTACCGGCAGCAGCAGGAACACTCCCCGTACCGACAGCAGGCACACTCCCCGTACCGGCAGCAGCAGGCACACTCCCCGTACTGGCAGCAGCAGGAACACTCCCCGTACCGGCAGCAGGCACACTCCCCGTACCGGCAGCAGGCACACTCCCCGTACTGGCAGTGACAGCTGGATGCTCGGCTTGCTCCATCACACACAAGCGTTGATTTATATCCGAAGGTATCAGACGGAGATCCTCACAAGCGTTAGACTGCACACCTACAGCCTTTTTCATGGAGGATATGTCTGCGCTTAGGCGCTCAAATTTATTAACCAAACAGGAGACATCTTGGCTGTTAAAAGTAATCGGTGGCAACTCATCTAGAAGATGAGACACAAAGCGAGGAACGTTTTCACCAACTTCATTGAGTAGTTTCAAACAACTCTTCACATTGTTTGCGTCTTTCTGTGCGCCTTTGTGAGCTACACACCGCTGTGAAGAACCTGGGCAGAGATCAAACAGGACTTTCTTCGAGCATTCGATCCACTCAGACCCAAAGTGATTGACAACCATTTGAACGATGTCATCCTGATTCACCGTCTTCATTTTAACAACGAGGAAGTTTAAAAGTACATCTTCCACGATAGTCTTGCCATCAACCGTTGTATGTATTTCTGGTTATGCTCGAGGTTTGTTCGTAACACCTCGAGCCGCACCCACACCCACACCCTCAGCGGCCATCATCCAACTTCAACTACAAATCTGAGCTAACAAAAATAAGATGTGAAGTTCCTCAAGGTTCGGTTCTGGGGCCTCTGTTGTTTAACATATATATGCTCCCACTCGCTCAAATTATGAAAAAGAAGAAAATGTGTTACCATAACAGATTACACACACATCTATATAAACATTTTACCAGGAGATAATCCAATTCAAACGTTGATCAAATGCATTGATCCAATTTAAGAGTGGATTTGCCAGAATTTTGTTCAGTTAAATGAAGACAAAACAGAAATAATAGTGTTCGGAACCAAGGAAGAAAGATTAACAGTTATCACTTAGCTTCAAGCAGTGAAGCTAAAAACCAAGAGCCAAGCCAGCAATTTGAGAGCGATTCTGCCCTCATACCTGAACTTTAACAGCCACATTGTCTGTTGAATGTAGATTTTAAAATGCTGTCGAAAATGCTTGCCATATGCTTGAAAACCATGTTACCCACCATTATCTCTCCCAACCAAACCAGATTTATTAAAGATAGGAAGTCTTTTTTCAATTTAATACAACTTTTCAATACAATCTATCATTGTCCTATGACCCTGGGACCAGAAGCTGTTATATCATTGGATGCAGAAAAAGGTTCGATTGCATGGAGGTATTTATTTTAGACCTTTGAGAAGTTTGGCTTTGGTAAGAACTTCATCACATGGGTATTCCTCCCCTGTAGCTTTGGTAAGGAGAAATAAAATCCAGTCAGTACATTTTCATCTCCATCGCTCCACTCATAAGCGTTTTCCCCCTTTTGTTTACCCAAGCCATTGAGTCCCTCTCCATTGCACTTCATTTTGACCCCTGCACTACAGCTCGCCAGTGCAATTGGTCTGTAGTTGTCCATGCTGCTTAACTTTCCTGTTTTGTTTTTAACTATTGGTACTAACAGTACAGACAGCATGGACTCGGGCAGTATTCCATGCATCACGAGCCCAGAAAACACATTGCCAGTAGCACAGAAACTCTATGGCTAGCATATTTCAGATGTTCTGCAGTTATCATGTCATGACCACATGATTTGTTAAAAACTAATTTTTCAATAGCATAGCTCACCTCATCATGTCTGACAATCGTTCCATTGCTGTGAGTAATATCATCAAGACTGAAAGCATCACTCTTAACACAATTAAACATATTTTCATAGTGCCTTCTCCACAGCTCAGCAATGTTATCAGGCCCAGTAGGTCCATCAATACTGGAGGGCATCGGCGTCTTACTTTTGTTGAGAACCTTCACCTCCTTCCAGAACTCAACAATATTGTTTTTCTGTAGCTTTTCAGCCATAGAGTTCGCCCTCATGGCTTGTTCATTTCGTTTAATATACCGCAGAGCGTACTTATATCTAGAATTTGCAGTCTTCTTGCGTTCACACTCAGGGCCATGCCTAGGCTTTCCTGCTAATACCCAACATTTAAAAGCTTCTTTAGCCTCTGCATGCTGTTCTTTGACATATACATTCCAACCTGGTCTCATGTTATCTCGTCTACTCTTTTTTCTTGTAAGTGGATTGCCTCCCATAACCAAACAATTTACTATATCATCATACATTTTACACAGGTCATTGTAATGGCCACCCTCCTTACAATAAATGTTCCCACATGAAATGGCATTAACATGTAGAACCATATTATTTAAGTATACATCAGTCAGTGCCTTGTACTGCTGTAGATCATTTTCAGAGAGGTTTGCCCAGTCCAGTTTTGGATTCTGAATAGGGTAATCATAACTGGCTAGCTCAGGTAAACTTTTAACATTTACAGTCACAGAGAACGGCATATGATCACCAGTGGCCAGCCCATGTAGGATCTCAATATTCTCTATACTATCGTGAGCATCAGCTGTAGATATACAGTGATCCAACCAGGATGTCGTATGCCACGCTTCACTAAGATAAGTATAGCTGTTAACTGGCAGCAGCACCTTGGTAGACAGAATAAACTTGTTGTCTTTACAAAATTGAATTAAAAGTTTACCAAATAATGAGTTGCTATCTGAAATGTCAGCATTCCAGTCTCCCAGAACGTATATACATCAATATGCATTTGCTTTAATATACAAACTAATAAAAGCAAGCCTATTAAGGTATTCATCCTCATTTTTATAACATTCATAAGGAGTGTACACATTTAAAATAATAAAAACATTCTTGTTGTGCACAACTTTAATGCCTATGCACCAATCAACCTAATCACACTGACAAGTGTATCAAGCTTCTTATGCCATAGAATGGCCACCCCCCCGGGAATTGTTCCACGCAGTAATCTAGTGCTTAAGTCCGTTGTAGATTCCCCTGACCCGTGGAAATCATTATGCACAGAGTTAAGCTTATCGAGATCTTGAATTGCTAAAAAAGTCTCCTGTAGACACAATATTTCAGCACTCTCTAGGAGCTTGTCAATGACAACACGCTGCGCTCTTTCACCTGCGCCCTGTCCGAGGCGCAACCCGCGCGAGTTATATGACACAACTCTCATAGTTCATAAGCAAGTCTATCGTGGTGTAGCCCCGGTCTCGGGCTCATGCATCCTTATGACAGATGGTAATACTACGCCAGCCCCAGCAGTAGCAGCCCTTGGCTTATGTGGCTCGTAGAACCGCTGTACAAATGTACAGTACCTTCGGGCCAGAGCTGCGGCTCATACATCTCGCTCACCTCTTTGCATTCGGCTGTAATTTTGAAAGAGCTGGATCGGGTTTGAACAGTGTCAATCTTTAGGCACGTTACATCTCTAGACAGCTTTTCTTTCAGGTAACTAGCCAGTGTCTCTGTGTCCAAGCCAGGTGAGAATTTGGTAGCGAACACACTCACCAGCTTAGTTTGTACCGCATGTATGTTCCCTGCAGCGCCGGTTCCAACAATGCCATATGTCTTCTTTTCCCTGGGAAGAGTCAGATGATGCTTTGCCTGTGCCGTTGAATTTCCCAGGCCACGTTTTACGGTATCCACTCTTTACAACACTGCTCCATGCAGCGATTTTGCTGCTGCTGCGATGTGCGAGGCTATCTCCTCCATAGCGCAGGGTGCTTGCATGACCAAGGCTCCAGGCGCAGCCTCCGTGGTTACCACCCCGCAGCACTCAGCCTCGCTGGTCCCGGCAGCAGGCACACTCCCCGTACCGGCAGCAGCAGGAACACTCCCCATCCCGGCAGCAGGCACACTCCCCGTACCGGCAGCAGCAGGCACACTCCCCATCCCGGCAGCAGGCACACTCCCCGTACCGGCAGCAGCAGGAACACTCCCCGTACCGGCAGCAGCAGGAACACTCCCCGTACCGGCAGCAGGCACACTCCCCGTACCGGCAGCAGCAGGAACACTCCCCGTACCGGCAGCAGCAGGAACACTCCCCGTACCGGCAGCAGGCACACTCCCCGTACCGGCAGCAGGCACACTCCCCGTACCGGCAGCAGCAGGAACACTACCCGTACCGGCAGCAGCAGGAACACTCCCCGTACCGACAGCAGGCACACTCCCCGTACCGGCAGCAGCAGGCACACTCCCCGTACTGGCAGCAGCAGGAACACTCCCCGTACCGGCAGCAGGCACACTCCCCGTACTGGCAGTGACAGCTGGATGCTCGGCTTGCTCCATCACACACAAGCGTTGATTTATATCCGAAGGTATCAGACGGAGATCCTCACAAGCGTTAGACTGCACACCTACAGCCTTTTTCATGGAGGATATGTCTGCGCTTAGGCGCTCAAATTTATTAACCAAACAGGAGACATCTTGGCTGTTAAAAGTAATCGGTGGCAACTCATCTAGAAGATGAGACACAAAGCGAGGAACGTTTTCACCAACTTCATTGAGTAGTTTCAAACAACTCTTCACATTGTTTGCGTCTTTCTGTGCGCCTTTGTGAGCTACACACCGCTGTGAAGAACCTGGGCAGAGATCAAACAGGACTTTCTTCGAGCATTCGATCCACTCAGACCCAAAGTGATTGACAACCATTTGAACGATGTCATCCTGATTCACCGTCTTCATTTTAACAACGAGGAAGTTTAAAAGTACATCTTCCACGATAGTCTTGCCATCAACCGTTGTATGTATTTCTGGTTATGCTCGAGGTTTGTTCGTAACACCTCGAGCCGCACCCACACCCACACCCTCAGCGGCCATCATCCAACTTCAACTACAAATCTGAGCTAACAAAAATAAGATGTGAAGTTCCTCAAGGTTCGGTTCTGGGGCCTCTGTTGTTTAACATATATATGCTCCCACTCGCTCAAATTATGAAAAAGAAGAAAATGTGTTACCATAACAGATTACACACACATCTATATAAACATTTTACCAGGAGATAATCCAATTCAAACATTGATCAAATGCATTGATCCAATTTAAGAGTGGATTTGCCAGAATTTTGTTCAGTTAAATGAAGACAAAACAGAAATAATAGTGTTCGGAACCAAGGAAGAAAGATTAACAGTTATCACTTAGCTTCAAGCAGTGAAGCTAAAAACCAAGAGCCAAGCCAGCAATTTGAGAGCGATTCTGCCCTCATACCTGAACTTTAACAGCCACATTGTCTGTTGAATGTAGATTTTAAAATGCTGTCGAAAATGCTTGCCATATGCTTGAAAACCATGTTACCCACCATTATCTCTCCCAACCAAACCAGATTTATTAAAGATAGGAAGTCTTTTTTCAATTTAATACAACTTTTCAATACAATTGTCCTATGACCCTGGGACCAGAAGCTGTTATATCATTGGATGCAGAAAAAGGTTCGATTGCATGGAGGTATTTATTTTACACCTTTGAGAAGTTTGGCTTTGGTAAGAACTTCATCACATGGGTATTCCTCCCCTGTAGCTTTGGTAAGGAGAAATAAAATCCAGTCAGTACATTTTCATCTCCATCGCTCCACTCATCAGCGTTTTCCCACTTTTGTTTACCCAAGCCATTGAGTCCCTCTCCATTGCACTTCATTTTGACCCCCGCACTACAGCTTTTCTGAGGAATGTGGTGGAACAGAGGGTTTCTCTTTATGTGGACGATCTGTTCCTGTACATTTCCAATTTTTCTGTCTCTATTCCTGCATCTCTCACTATATTTGACTCATTCAGCAGTGTTGTGCAAGTTCATACTTCTCATGAACTAGTTCAAAGTTCAGTTCACATAGTTTAAAAATGAACAGTTCACGTTCATAGTTCACCATTTTCATTTTGAACTAGTTCAAATTCAGTTCATTTCAATATTTTTAGGTGAGAAGTACGAATGAAACACCCCCCTATCCTAAAACTGTTCACTGTATACCAGTGGTCTCCAACCCTGGTCCTCAGGATCCTGTCCTGCATGTTTTAGATGTTTCCTGCTTCAGCACCTTGATAAAAATGACATGTCATTAACAGACTTGTGCAGACCTGGATGACAAGCTGATGATGACCATTAATTAGAAATAGGTGTGATGATGCAAGGAAACATCTAAAAGATGCAGGACCAGGGGTCTCGAGGACCAGGGATGGAGACCCTGCTGTAAACTATCATGTATTGTCCTAGTGGCTTTTCAACTTTACTCAAGCTGTAAATCTCCAACATTGTAGTCCATTATCAGTGTTTCTAACTGTTGCAGGTAAATCAACCCCCTGAAGGAGCAGCAGTGACTGGGGTCATTTGGGGCTGTTGAGTCTTCTTGCTCTTTCCTGATCATTTTTTTTTTGATTGTCAAGGACTTGCAGATATTTTCTCACACTGGACGGATGTTTTAACTCCACATGACGTTTCAGATGTGAAGTTGACGAGGCAGACGCTCAGACTTGTTTTCTCAGCACAGTGGACGTAATTTGCTTAGAAAGGTTTGATTTTTAACGTCTGACTCTTTGGGAGACGATGTGTAAAATTCCCGCAAATAATCATAAGCGGATCATCATCTGACGCTGCGTCTGCAACGTCTCTCTCTCCACTGGTCATGTAAAGATGCACCTGGCTCGGACCGCCGTTGCTATGAAGCTGGTGCCCGTTGTTACGCTAGTGTGCACTGCATTGTGGGTAATGTAGAGTGAAGTCGTCGTCTCGTGGATTATTTTAAATGTGCGCACCGACCGCTGGTGAAATGAGGATTATTCCATAATAATTGGACCTAAACAGTGAAGCTGAAACTCACATAATCTGAACAGTTCAAATTCCAGTTCATGATCTGCACAATGAACAAGTTCACGTTCTAGTTCTTTATTTGCAAATATGTTGCGTTCAGTTCAACGTTCTCACAGAAATGAACGTGTTCATTTGAACTCGTTCATGCACAACACTGTCATTCAGTGTGATTGATATAAGGCTGCAAACTAACCTTAAAAAAGATTGAGTTATTTCTTTGGATAGGACAGCACATGAGTACCCACTTCATAGCCTTCAATTTTTTCTTCCATTTAAAACTGCAAAGCACAGTTTCACTTACCTCAGGTTAATGTAACTGAAAGATTTAAAAGCCTCTATGAGGCTAAATTTGTTCCCGTTCTGACCAGAATACAGGAGCAATTTGACTGCTGGTCAGTGCTGAACATGTTGTATCTTGAGCTGCTTGAATTATGTAAAAGAAAAAAACAATAATTCTAGCTCTGGCATGGCAGCACGTGTGTCCAACTGGACTCCCAGCAGTCTGACCAGCCCTTACCCATCCTCCTATGTGAACTACTTACCGTTACTAGTTACGTCATTAAAAAGTAACTCAGTTAGTAACTCAGTTACTTAGACCAAAAAGTAATGAGTTACTATGAAAAGTAACGTTTTAGTTTATTTAAAAAAAAAACAACATTATTTTAAATGCTCCCATTAATGCCCCATTGCCTCTCTAGCCTTAATTTCAGCAGGTACTGTGGATTTACATTGTGCATCCTGTTCTGCATTCTGATTGGCTAAACAGTCTCCCCACTTCTTCACTTCCTGTGTCGTTAACGTTGGTTGCTTAGCAACCAGCTGAGAACGGCCAATGAGCTTCAGCAGCAGCTCAAGAACGGGACCCTTTGATGAATCGTTCATTACAGTCTCAGGGTGCTTTCACACCGGTCCCGTTTGGAGCAGTTGTTCTGGAACCGGGAACGTTTCCCCCTAAAGATCGGAACGTTTGGTACATGTGAACACAGCAATCGCGCTCGGAAACAGCACAAAACAAGCGAGCCGAGATCACCTAGGAGAGGTGGTCTCGGCCCGATTCCATTCCAGACCTGAAACGGTTCATTTTTTTTATTTGTAGTGAGAACATAATCCACACAGCAACCGATACACCGATAACGATACAACTCCATTCATTGTGTATGTGCGACCGCGGCGCAAGGAGAAGAGTCGGTGCAGCCTCCACCACCTTCTCTCCTATTGGACGTGCCGAGATGTCGTCCCAGTCCGGCACGGTGAAATTAAACAATGTTCAATTCGGGCAGGGTTTGGGCAGCACAAACGGGCAGCCGTTGAGCTCCGCTCTGCAACGAGCGCACATAAATGAATGGGTAAAGCCTGATTTATGGTTCCACGTTAAATCGACGCAGAGCCTACGCCGTACACTACGCCGTAGGCTCTACGTCGGTGTAACGGGGAACCATAAATCAGCCTGAAGCCGCCGCGGCGGTCTGCGCTGCGCTGACAGGGGCGTGCTGTTTATCCCGGGGTGCGGAAGAGGAAACTCCGCACCCTCATTTGACCAATCAGAGAACAGTTGGTTCTCATGGCATTTGTTAACAGCTTTGAAACGGTACAGACGGTTGCCTTGTGAACACAAACTCCACAAACGAGAAACGGAACAACTGTATGGATTTAGCCCCTGAATCTGAACAAAACAAACGGGCCACAGGTGTGAAAGCAGCCTCAGATATAATCCATGGTGGCATGTCGGTTTATAAGAATCTTTTTACCCAGAAGAAAAAAGAGCGACAACAACTACCCATAACTATTTTCTTCTCTCGAAAAAACACACCTGCACCGCGGCTTTAGGAGAAAAAGACGCTGCAGAGCAGAGTCGGGATGCAGCGGCTCAGAAGAGCAGGGAAATATGTGCGAGGCGAAGCTCTGCAATTTGAAGCCTTGTATAAAATAAAAGGTTCACACTGCGCATTTCCCTTATCACGGGTTCTTTTTGGAACATAACCCCCGAGAAAAACCAGGGATTACTGTAATGGCAATATCTCCACGTTGCGAAACTTTCCTTCTCTTGGCTCATGACCGTCATGTTTTTGAAGGCACACACACACACACACACTACGTTTCCTCCCGTCTCCACGGGAAAAAAAGCTTCACTGTAGCCAGAAATAACGGAGTAACGCACCGTTTGGTAACGGTAATTGAGTTACTGAATTTAAAAAGTAATGCGTTAGAGTATTAGTTACCACGAAAAACTAACGACGTTACTGTAACGCGTTACTAAATAACACGTTAGTCCCAACACTGGTTGTTCTCTTAGATGTAAGTCGCTTTGGATAAAAGCGTCTGCTAAATAACAGTAGTAGTAGTAGTAGTAGTAGTAGTTGCATGAAGCATGAAATGCTAGTAAGATGATCCTTCATGGTAATTCTGTAATTCAGTAACTGCTCTGCATTGGAGTTTTGACTTCAGACTTCAGACTTCAGACTTTTTATTGTCATTATACGAGGCATACAACGAAATTAAAGCAGCCCGGAGTGGTGTTTTCCTTCAAAAAATGTAAGTAGAGCTTGCCAATGGACGACATATTGTAATGTTTTGCCGCTGCATGGGGGGATGTCTGAGGTGTAAACTACTATTGCATCTGTTGACTTCGTTACTGGTTCCTTAGTTTTGCCTTGTCAATGAAAAGAAGTCGTAGTGGACAAAAATAATTCATGGTTAATTTATATTGATTAATTTTAAAATGAATTAGAGTCAACTAATTCCAATTGCATCTATGGTCCTTGCTTTTCACGTCTTTTTTCATTCCATACTTTTAATGATGAAAGCCATTTTGATTGTCTCCCTTCTTTCCACTTTCAATCAAACAGTCAGTGTTGAGTGTAACGCGGTACAAAGTAACGCGTTACTGTAACGAGATTACATTCGCCAGTAACGCAGTAATGTAACACGTTACAGTTGTAATTTGGGTAATCCCGTTATAGTTACTCTAAGACAAAAAAAAATACGTTACTTTAGTTACTTTAAGCTTTTCAGCTACATGTGGAACGGGAGAACAGAAAAGAAAATCAAACTTGCCTTTCATGCGTCTTCACGCGTTGCGCAACACTTGTCTGATTTAAGGCTGATTTATGGTTCCGCGTTAAATCGACGCAGAGCTTACGCCGTAAGTTCTGCGTTGGTGTAACGCAGACCATAAATCAGCCTTTAACGTGATCTTACGTGATTTTACGTGATTTTACGGGACTTCTGGTGCTGATCTGGGCACTGCAGTAATAAGGTTCCAACTACAGGACTGTCTCAGAAAATTAGAATATTGTGATAAAGTTCTTTATTTTCTGTAATGCAATTAAAAAAAAACTAAAATGTTATACATTCTGGATTCATTACAAATCAACTGAAATATTGCAAGCCTTTTATTATTGTAATATTGCTGATTATGTTTACAGTTTAAGATTAAGATTCCCAGAATATTCAAATTTTTTGAGACAGTCCTGTAGATGTTGTTCATGTGCAATCGAGTTATGGTGCAGCTCAGGTGATATTGCGGAGTAAACTAAAAGTAATGTAACTAGTAATGTAACTAGTTACTTTCAGCAACCAGTAACTAAGTAGTGTAAGGGATTACTTTTTTAAAAGTAACTAGTAATATGTAATGGATTACTTTTTTGAGTAACTACCCCAACACTGCAAACAGTATACATCTTCTATGTAACATCACATCCAGGGGTCATACACAATGGATTGAGTCTGTATTGGCTAAGGGTTAAGGAGGCTGAAACCACCTCCACCTTTAAAACCAAACTTAAAACCTTTCTGTTTAGTAAAGCCTATAGTTAGTGTTTAGTAAACCTCTAGTTAGTGTTAGTAAATCTCTAGTTAGTGTTTAGTAAATCTCTAGTTAGTGTAAACTCTAGTGTGTTGGAGTCAGTAGTCATAGTTGCAGCTATAGAACAAAACTATAATAGTTAGTCTCAAATATAGCTTGGTGGTAGATATGCTGCTATAGGCTTATGCTGCAGGGGGGACCTACATGATCCGCTGGGCCTCTCACCTTTCTTCTCCTTTCCTCTTCCCTTCCTCTCTTCTCCTTTTCCATTTTTATTTATTATAAATGTCTCATAGCTATCATTTTTGTCCATCGCTCCTGTAGTTTCTTGTGCTGGCCCCCTTTTTTCTCTTTTGTGTATGTTTGCAGGCCAGAGCTTCAGGAGCTGCATACTGGCCCCCCGGTCATCCCGCTGCTGCTTCCACATGCCTGTGGGGATGTCTGCTGTGTGGGAGCTGTTGTCCTGCCCCCACCCTCAACCCCCACCCCACCCTGACCATCCCAGTCTGGCCAGGTCCTGGTCCAGGTTTCTTCCTCCTAAAGGGGAGTTTTTCTTGCCACTGTTTGGCTTAAGGCTTTTCTCCCACTAGGGGGGTTTTTACCTGCCATTGTTTATGTAATAATTGCTCGAGGGTCATGTTCTGGGTCTCTGGAAAGCGCCTAGAGACAACTTAAATTTAAGTTCTGTCATTTACAAATCTCTATGTAAAATACAGAAAGTCTGGCATTTTTGGGATAACACTAAGACACTGAAACGCACCATAAAACATATACACTCAGGCCTGCAGCCATTCAAACCTTGACATTGTGGCGCCTAAAGAGACTAAGTGTTTTTTCTCTCCTACTGTGGCATTATTCCATTTATACCAATGGCACACACACGCGCGCACACTTAACGCATGCACGTACGTGCACACACACACACACACACAGACACTCATTAATGATACGGAGGTCAGAGCTGAAAGCTGATGAAAGCTGAAGAGCGACAGACAGCTCGTTAAGATCGTCATCATGCTGAGGCCTGAACCTTGTTAGTCCAACAGACACACAAATACAAAACACACACTGTCACACACTCACTCACACTCAATTACAAAACAAACTCACACACTTACAAAACATGCTCACTGTTTTTTCAGACATGCTGGGTTTAGGTCCTGGGCTTTGTTACCAGAATATAATAGAGGACCCTGAGAGGCTTGACAGAGTTTGTACTTGAGTACACACACACACACACACACACATGTGTATGTATATATATATATATATATATATATATATATATATATATATATATATATATATATATATTAATTGTGTGTTAATAGGCTCTTCCATACTGCTGTTCTGTAACATTCATGTAAAAGTGGACCAATTTTTACTCCTTCAGATACCGGCCCAAGTATGGATGGAAGAGAGAAAGAAGTAAAAATCCTGCAACCGTCCTCACCAGCTGGAAGTGTCGGGTCTTCCTCACCAGTTGGAAGTGTCCGGGTCTTCCTCACCAGATGGAAGTGTCCGGGTCTTCCTCACCAGATGGAAGTGTCCGGGTCTTCCTCACCAGCTGGAAGTGTCCGGGTCTTCCTCACCAGATGGAAGTGTCCGGGTCTTCCTCACCAGATGGAAGTGTCCGGGTCTTCCTCACCAGCTGGAAGTGTCCGGGTCTTCCTCACCAGTTGGAAGTGTCCGGGTCTTCCTCACCAGATGGAAGTGTCCGGGTCTTCCTCACCAGGTAGAAGTGTCCGGGTCTTCCTCACCAGCTGGAAGTGTCCGGGTCTTCCTCACCACTTGGAAGTGTCGGGTCTTCCTCACCAGCTGGAAGTCTTCGGGTCTTCCTCACCAACTGGAAGTGTCCGGGTCTTCCTCAACAGTTGGAAGTGTCCGGGTCTTCCTCACCAATTGGAAGTGTCCGGGTCTTCCTCACCAGCTGGAAGTGTCCGGGTCTTCCTCACCAGCTGGAAGTGTCCGGGTCTTCCTCACCAGCTGGAAGTGTCCGGGTCTTCCTCACCAGCTGGAAGTGTCCGGGTCTTCCTCACCAAATGGAAGTTTCCGGGTCTTCATCACCACTTGGAAGTGTTGGGTCTTCCTCACCAGCTGGAAGTGTCCGGGTCTTCCTCACCAGCTGGAAGTGTCCGGGTCTTCCTCACCAGCTGGAAGTGTCCGGGTCTTCCTCACCAGTTGGAAGTGTCCGGGTCTTCCTAACCAGCTGGAAGTGTCCGGGTCTTCCTCACCAACTAGAAGTGTCCGGGTCTTCCTCACCAGTTGGAAGTGTCCGGGTCTTCCTCACCAGCTGGAAGTGTCCGGGTCTTCCTCACCAGTTGGAAGTGTCCGGGTCTTCCTCATCAGTTGGAAGTGTCGGGTCTTCCTCATCAGTTGGAAGTGTCGGGTCTTCCTCATCAGTTGGAAGTGTCGGGTCTTCCTCACCAGCTGGAAGTGTCCGGGTCTTCCTCACCAGTTGGAAGTGTCCGGGTATTCCTCACCAGCTGGAAGTGTCCGGGTCTTCCTCACCAGCTGGAAGTGTCCGGGTCTTCCTCACCAGTTCGAAGTGTCCGGGTCTTCCTCACCAGCTGGAAGTGTCCGGGTCTTCCTCACCAGCTGGGAGTGTCCGGGTCTTCCTCACCAGCTGGAAGTGTCCGGGTCTTCCTCACCAGCTGGAAGTTTCCGGGTCTTCCTCACCAGTTGGAAGTGTCCGGGTCTTCCTCACCAGTTGGAAGTGTCCGGGTCTTCCTCACCAGTTGGAAGTGTCCGGGTCTACCTCACCAGCTGGAAGTGTCCGGGTCTTCCTCACCAGTTGGAAGTGTCCGGGTATTCCTCACCAGCTGGAAGTGTCCGGGTCTTCCTCACCAGCTGGAAGTTTCCGGGTCTTCCTCACCAGTTGGAAGTGTCCGGGTCTTCCTCACCAGTTGGAAGTGTCCGGGTCTTCCTCACCAGTTGGAAGTGTCCGGGTCTACCTCACCAGTTGGAAGTGTCCGGGTCTACCTCACCAGTTGGAAGTGTCCGGGTCTTCCTCACCAGCTGGAAGTGTCCGGGTCTTCCTCACCAACTCATGTTTCTTTTGTGAGCGGGTTTAAACTGCCAGCGCTGCTCGTCCCTGGAGTCATGTGCGGCTCCTCTGTGGTGATTATTCTGGTCGGCACACGAACAGAAAGTTGTTAAATTCTCACACTTCTCACTGGGTTACAGAATGGGGGGATGAACCTTACATACATGACAGGTCTTTTTTACTCCTATTTGTCTACTTCAGGAGGGGGAAGAAAGAGGTGATCAGGTTTTAGCCGGTCCAGAAAGTGGCTCTTACGTACGGGCACCCAGGCCACGAGAAAGGGGGAGATGTTCCGCAAACAAAGTCCAAAATGTGAGGCCCCAAATTAACCTGTATACCTACAATTTCTTTTAATTTTACTCGGGCATTATTCTGGTAAGATGTAATTTGTTTAATGATTACATATTTAACACTAAATGTATAGGACAAGATTTACTGATTTTGGAAAAATCCCTTCCTAACATAAATAAATAAAAACAGATTTTATTTTTTTATTTTTAAATAATAAATAATATTTCACAATTTGTGAATAATTTCTTTAAATACCTTAAGTTTTGAATAAACCCCAGACAGACTCAGACGCCTTTGGATGACGCTCCGAGCAGCGCTGGATATGTTTCTGTGTGGCTTTTTATTTTATTTGTGTCTGTTTTTGTTCATGTCTTTCCTATATTCTATTCAAATTATAAAAGAAATTATGACATGTCTACCATGTACTGTACAAATAGGTAAAAAAAAAAAAAAATTAAAGCCGAATGGAAATAAGACTTTCATCCCTGTTTTTACACACACATATATATATATATATATATATATATATATATATATATATATATATATATATATATATATATATATATATATATATATATACATATATTTATTTATATTAGATTAGATTCAACTTTATTGTCATTGCACATGTCAAAAGTACAGGACAACGAAATGCAGTTAGCATCTAACCAGAAGTGCTTATGCAGTGAAATAAACTGCACAGCATATATATATATATATATATATATATATATATATATATATATATATATATATATATATATACACACACACACACACAGGTATGTGTGTGTGTGTGTGTGTGTAAAAAAAAGGATGAAAGTCTTATTTCCATTCGGCTTTAATTTTATTTTTTTGAGAGAAATTATTTAAAAGGTTCTCTGATTATTCAAAGTAATAAAATCATCTTCTTCCACACCCACACGTAATATTTCCCTTCATCTCTCAGCCTGATCTCACATGCCCGTCTATGCAGGACCACTCTCCCTCTCTCCCTCTCTCTCCACTCGTCCTCCCCCCACCCTGCTCTCCCTCTCTCGCTCCCCCTCTCTCTAATTGGATTGAGACATCAGGAGGTGTCAATCAAACATCTTTATAAATGGACAATCTCCTCAAAAAGCCATTATGTACACCAATGGTCCCCAGGGGCTGGTGCGCGCACGCACAAACACACGCACACAAAGACACGCACACACACGTACAGACATGGGGAAGAAAGAAAGGAAGGTAATAATTAGCTGTTGGTAGTTTGATGGATGTCTTGACACCTTGAGGCCTCAAGAAAATATTTTCACAACTCTGGGCCCTGTGTGTCTGAGTGTAGGTTTAAGTGTGTGTGTCAGACAAAGCCTGACCTGTCCCATCTCACCACCCAGAAGCCCCGAGGCGACCAGGAGAATAACGCTCGCTTTCCTGCTCTGCTGCTAAATTAAACCCATCGCCCTGACCCACTGCTGTTCACCATCATTGTTTCTGCTCAATATGGAAGGACACCATTAGAACATTTAGGACATTTCTATTTGTTTTTATAGGATTATTTGAAAGGTTCAAATTCGGTTTTGGACTTCGGTGTAAAATCGGTTTCATTTGTGTGTCCCCCTCAGTCAAACTTCACAACGGAAAAACACGTTGTGAACTTTGAAGTTCACAAATTTAAATGATATTTAGTTTAAATTTAAATTCAATTTGCTCTCTATCTAGTTTAAGTAATCCCTTAGAGCCTGAAGGCTGACAAATGTATGTCAGTACTCACTGATGGTAATATAGTTAGCCTCTTTTATCCCTCGGGATACCTGACCTCAGCTGCTTGGCGCACGGAATTGAAATGTTCAGCACTAAATACTTTCCATCGCTTTTTTCTCATCATTGGCCACGGTTACATGATGTTTTTTAATTCAGAATTAATTATTCCGAATTAAATCATTCAGAATTAAATTATTTTCCTTCGAGTTTACATGGAAATAGTCATTCCGAATTGAGGTTTACATGGAAAACATGTTTGATTGAATTCCTCTTAAGGTCTGGGCGTTGGGAAGGTTCTGATTGGATAGGGGGGAGGGCCGGAAGTTAAACTACCGGAAGAAAAACTAACTTAGCCGTTTAGAAAAGCTCACAATGTTTATGTTTCCTGTTTCCATCTGTTCTTTTAATTATTTCTATTTATTAAATAAATGGTCTCTGCTCTTGACCAGCGTTTACTGCTGCTGCATCTTGAAACTTTGTTTGGAAAACCAGCCCAGCGTGGAATATAAGATCATGGAGACAGACGGGAGAGGGAACGAGCAGAAAGAAAGACCGGGATTAATTTAAAGAGGAATGAGTGTAAACATGATCTGGAATTATTCTATTTGGATTTAAAATCAGAATAAAACAGCCACTTACTTCGGAATTAAGTTGAATTCGGAATGGCCATTTTCACTAGGAATAAGGTATTTACATGGTAATTTTTACTCATTTTAAATCGGATTTAATAATAATTCTGAACTAAAGAGGAATTAAAGCTGCAACCAGCGATGAACGGGCCCTCACGCGTGTAATTTTAACCAATAAAAATCAAGGACTCAAAACCGAGTCTGATGACACCACCTACGACTCTTTATATCAAACCAATCGAAAGTTATGGCAGAAAATAGGATCTATGAAATATTGACCAATCAGAAGAAGGGGCGGGGCTAATTAATGCCAATGAAGGTCAAGTACTCAATACAGAGTCCAACCGTATTGTGGAGTTTGAGGCACAAAGTTTTCTAGGGGGCGCTGTTGAGCCATTAGGCCACGCCCGTTAATGCAAACCATTAAATATCAAATTTTTCGCCAGGCCTGGCTTGGTGCTAAATTGAGTGACTTTTGGAGCACGTTTAGGGGGAAAAGAGGCCCTCATTTCGTCAGAAGAAGGAAAAAAAAAATTAGAAAAAAAAAACATTCCTACAGATACAATAGGGCCTTCGCACTGTCAGTGCTCGGGCCCTAATTAAACTTCCCATGTAAACGCACTCACTGATGGTAATATAGCTAGCCTTTTTTTATCCCTTGGGATACCTGACCTCAGCTGCTTGGCGCAACAATCACAGAATAGAAATGTTCAGCACCGAAATACTTTTTTCTCATCATTCTGTTTTGCTGTAATACAAAATACTTCACTGAATATACTGAATCATAGAAGGACGACATGTGAGCATGGGAGCATGCGTAGCTCAGGCATCTCTGGAGTTTTACATGCGCGCACATGAGTGAAATGGTGCACAAGAACATCTGTGCTGTTGTTCAGCGCAGTTTTCAGCATACAGGACTGTCTCAGAAAATTAGAATATTGTGATTTCCTGTAATGTAATTACAAAAACAAAAATTTCATACATTCTGGATTCATTACAAATCAACTGAAATATTGCAAGCCTTTTATTATTTTAATATTGATCATGGTTTACAGCTTAAGAAAACTCAAATATCCTAGCTCAAAAAATTTGAATATTCTGGGAATCTTAGGGTGCTTTCACACCTGTCCCGTTTCAAGCAGTTGTTCTGGAACAGGGAACGTTTCCCCCTAAATATCGGAACGTTTTGGTACATGTGAACACAGCAATTGCGCTCTGAAACGGCACAAAACAAGCGAGCCGAGATCTCCTAGGAGAGGTGGTCTCGGCCCGATTCCAATCGAGACCTGAAACGGTTCTTTTTTTTTTATTTGTAGTGAGAAAATAATCGACACAAATCCATTCATGTGTATGTGCGACCGCGTGCAAGGAGAAGAGTCAGCGCAGCCTCCATCACCTTCTCTCCTATTGGACGTGCCGAGATGTTGTCCCAGCATGGTGAAATTAAATTAAACAATGTTCAATTCGGGCAGGGTTTGCCCAGCGCAAACCCTGCAGCAGGCGGCCTCTGGCCCGCCGTTGAGCTCCGCTCTGCACCAAGCGGTCGCACATAAATGAATGGGTAAAGCCTGATTTATGGTTCCTCGTTAAATCGACGCAGAGTCTACGCCGTACCCTACGCCGTAGGCTCTGCGTTGGTGTAACGCGGAACCATAAATCAGCCTAAAGTCGACGGCTGCGGCCTGCACTGCGCTAAAAGGGGAGTGTTGTTTATCCCGGGATGCGGAAGAGGAAACTCCTTCCGCGTTCATTTGACCAATTAGAGACCAGCTGGTTCGCGCATGGCATTTGTTATCAGCTTTGAAACGGTACAGACGTTTGCCTTGTGAACACAAACTCCACAAACGAGAAACGGAACAACTGTATCGATTTAGCCCCTGAATCGAACAAAACAATCGGGCCACAGGTGTGAAAGCACCCTTAATCTTAGAATCTTAGAACCTTAGAATTCAGAATCCAATTTAAAATTTTATTACTTGCATATAAAGCCCAAAACGGCTTAGCTCCGCATTATTTGCAAGACCTGATAGTGCCTTATATTCCTGGCAGAGCTCTCCGTTCTCAGAGTGCAGGTTTACTCGTAGTTCCTAGAGTATCCAAATGTAGATTTGGAGGGCGGGTGTTCTGCTATCAGGCACCATTACTATGGAACCAACTTCCAATCTGGGTTAAGGAGGCTGACACCACCTCCACCTTTAAAACTAAACTTAAAACCTTTCTGTTTAGTAAAGCCTATAGTTAGTGTTTAGTAAACCTCTAGCTGGTGTTGGTAAATCTCTAGGTAGTGTAAACTCTAGTGTGATAGAGTCAGTAGTCATAGTTGCAGCTATAGAACAAGTTAGTCTGAAATATAGCGTGGTAGATATGCCCCCCCCCCCGCCCCCTCTGGTCATCCAGTTGGTGCTTCCACCTGCCTGCGCCCCCCACCCATGTTCTGGGTCTCTGGAAAGCGTCTAGAGACAACATCTGTTGTATTAGACGCTATATAAATAAAATTGAATTGAACCGAATTGAATTGATCCCGACACTGCCAACAACATGTCCTTCACTTGTAAGTAGCATTGGATGTAAGAGCCTGCCAAAGGAATACATGTCTTCTGAGTTGTCCTCTCCTGCCAATTAGCCATCATTTAAACAAAATCCAGTTCAGATCAAATCTAAGTCATAGCTCAGTCTTCCCTGCAGACAGGACTCTACCATTACCATATTTAAATTACTGTGCGGAGGTTTGGGGCAATACTTGTAAATGTACACTACAATCACTATCAATGTTGCAAAAACGAGCCATAAGGATCATTCATAATGCCTGTTACAAGGATCACACAAATTCACTCTTCTCAAAATCCAAAACATAAAAATTTACTGATCTGGTTCAATTTCAAACAGCACAAACTATGTACTAAGCAAAGAACAACATGCTTCCTGGAAATATTCCAAAATAGTTTTTTAACAGAGATGGGGATTATAATTTGAGGGGGGAGAACAATTTAAAACATCTTTGTGTCCGCACAACACTCAAAAAATGTACTATTTCCATATGTGGAGTGAAGTTGTGGAACAGTTTGGTTGCGGAACTCAAGCAACGTCCAAGCATGAGCCGGTTCGAACAGTGGTACAAAAATATGGTTTTACAGGATACAGGGAGAAGGGGTAGGATTAAATAAACATATGCTTCTTTCTACTCCTTTTCGGACATGGTAACATTGTTTTATTAGGGCCCAAGGACTTACAGTGCGAAGGCCCTATTGTATCTGTAGGAATTATTTTTCATCTGACGAAATGAGGGCCTTTTTTCCCCCTAAACGTGCCCCAAAAGTCACCATATTTTGCACGCAAGCCAGGCCTGGCGAAAAATGTGATATTTCATGGTTTGCATTAATGGGCGTGGCAAGATGGCTCAACAGCGCCCCCTAGAAAACTTTGTGCCTCAAGCCCCACAATATGGTTTGACGTACATACACGAAAATCGCTACACACCTGTATCATGGCACAACTTAAAGAAAAGTCTCTTGGTGCCATGGCCGAAACCCAACAGGAAGTCGGCCATTTTAAATTAATCGTGTCATTTTGGCGAAAATGTATGCCATTTCTTCAGCCGCTTCTTCGCCCAAACCGTAACGTGCACCCAGGTGAGTTATACATCAAAATATGAGTCTCCATCCTGTGACTACGCGCATTACCTTTCTCTTTCAAAAGTGTTACCCTGGCGACGCTAGACGCCAAAACGCGCGCCCCCCCTTCATCTGATATGTCCATATTTGATAATTCCCCAAAAGTCACCAAATTTTGCATGCAAGCCAGGCCTGGTGATAAATTTGATATTCAATGGTTTGCATTAATGGGCGTGGCCTAATGGCTCAACAGCGCCCCCTAGAATACTTTGTGCCTCAAGCCCCACAATACGGTTTGACGTACATGCATGAAAATCGGTACACACCTGTATCATGTCACAACTCCATATGTGATAGTTCATACTTTCTGCCATAACTTTTGAATGGTGTGATATAAAGTGTCGTGGGTGGTGTCATCGGACTTGGTATTGAGTACTTAACCTTCATTGACATGAATTAGCCCCGCCTCTTCTTCTGATTGGTCGATATGTGATAGTTCCTATTTTCTGCCATAACTTTTGAAGGGTTTGACATAATGAGTCGTGGGTGGTGTCATCGGACTCGGTATTGAGTACTTGACCTTCATTGGCCTTAATTAGCCCCGCCTCTTCTTCTGATTGGTCGATATGTGATAGTTCCTATTTTCTGCCATAACTTTTGAATGGTTTGACATAATGAGTCGTGGGTGGTGTCATCGGACTCGGTTTTGAGTCCTTGAACATAATTGGTGCAGATTAGCCCCGCCCCTTCTTCTGATTGGTCAATAGTAGTTAGTCCCTATTCTCTGCCATAACGTTTGAACGGGTTGTGATAAAGACATGTGGGTGGTGTCATCGGACTCGGTATTGAGTACTTGACCTTCATTGGCCTTAATTAGCCCCGCCTCTTCTTCTGATTGGTCAATATTTGATATTCCCTATTTTCTGGCATAACTTTTGAATGGTTTGGCATAGAGAGTCTGGATGGTGTCATCGGACTCGGTTTTGACTCCTTCTCCTTAATTGGTGCAAATTAGCCCCGCCCCTTCTTCTGATTGGTCGATATCTGATAGTTCCTACTTTCTGCCATAACTTTTGAATGGTTTGGTATAGAGAGTGGTGGCTGGTATCGAGTAACTAAGTAAAAGTAGAAATACCATAACTGAAAAAGACTTTGGTAAAAGTTAAAGTCACCGATAAGAAAATTACTTGAGTAAAAGTCTTAAAGTAGCTCACATTAAATGTACTTAAGTATCAAAAGTATCTTGTGAAAAAATATACTCAAGTATGAAAAGTAAAAGTAGAAGTATTTTATAGTACGCACTAGGGATGCTGTGATCCGATCCGTGGATTGAAAGAAGTGCGCAAAGAGTAGAATTATCCAAACTCATTGTGTTTCCTGTGAGGATCTTTTTCACCATGCTGAATGACCTCTCTGAGCTGGCATTGCTGTGAGGGATGCAGAGCATCGCCTTCATCAGTGATGCCAGATTTGTCCTTGCTTGCTATGACTTGATACTCCACCAACTCTTCCCTCAGCTTTTTTTCAAAGCATTTTCTCAAACATAACTAATTTTACATTTTTCAAATAACAAAATAACATATTTGAACCATTTTCCAGACAATAAAATAACATTTGAACCATTTTCAGACAATACAATAACTGAAAAAATCTGAAAAATGGTTCAAATATGTTATTTTGTTACTTGAAATGTTTTAAATATGTTTATGTAACATATGCTTTGCTGATGAGAAAATATGTTTCTCTATTATTCTTATTTTTGTGAGGGGGGATATATATTGTTTTTCGGCACTACCTTGTTCTCTATAGCTGATATAACATGAATTACTCCTATGTGGGATCAATAAAGTTCTTATTTTTGCCATCTCAGAAAATTAAATATATATATTGGGGCTTAACTGTTTCCCAAGTATATTAGTGCGTGTGTGAATGAATAAATGAGACATAAAACATACATTTCTTTGTAGAAAGGCGCTTTATGAAAATAAGTCAATTTACTTGTATTAGTTTACAGTCTTGCCACATCCAATATGGCGGCGTCGTTGACGTACGGCACATAGGGCGGGTTGGGTTTGGGTTGGGTTGCCAGGTTGTCAGGTACCACGACACACGAAACACCATTGACTAATTTCACTTTAAAATCCAGATAAGCGGGAGAAATTACAAATCAGGAGCAGGGCGGGAGAAATGGTTGAAAATCGAGAGAGACTCCCGCATAAATGGGGAGTGTTGGCAGGTATGCATGTAGTTCGTTACTACACACCTCTGGTGGTAAATGTTATGTAAGATAAAACGGGAATGCCGAGCTACAGTCACTTTCAGTCACTCTATGAACTCACACACTGAAGTCTGTCTGATCTTTGAAGCCTTGGAGACACAATGCCATCTGATGCAGAGCTGGGAATATTTAAACCATATTCTTTCCATTTCCCTTCCTAACAGTCATGAGCGACACTTAGTGTGTTGAAACTAAACATGCCACCTTAAATCACAACGTTACAGCTACTGGAACAACATGTGACACACACTTGCAGCTGCAGACATGTTTCCTAACAGACTGTCAGAAAGAATCTGCTCAGCAGAACAGCAGTCGCTAGCACCGCCAGACCCGGCTACGCTGCTGCGCTACGAGGACGGTTACGTTGTCTTCATGACTCAGTGTCAGGTGGACCCACTCTCACCTGACACTGTATCAGCGCTGAGTAGAAGTACACGCTCATACACATGTATCCGTGTGTGTGTGTGTGTGTGTGTGTGTGTGTGTGTGTGTGTGTGTGTGTGTGTGTGTGTGTGTGTGTGTGTGTGTGTGTGTGTGTCTGTGTACGTATAACCACCACTTTATTAGATGTGGGAGTGGACCTCATGAGTGAATCTGATAAACAGAAATTGTAATAATTAAAAAACAACTTGTGCTGGCCCCCTCTTCTCCTCCCTTTCCTCTCTTTTGTCTATGTTGCAGCATCCTTTGCCGGACACCGGAACCTGCAGGTGGTCGTGGGTGGCTTGTAGCTTGCATTACGGAGCACAAGTCTTTTCCTGACCCTGCACCCCAACCTGGGACTTGCTGATTGGGCCGGAGCTTCGGGAGCTGCGTGCTGGCCTGCGGTCCCCACCCCTGGTCATCCCGTTGCTGCTTCCACCTGCCTGCTGTGCTGTTGCCGTCCCTGACCCACCAGTCTGGCCCTCGGCAGGAGGGTCCCCCCTTATGAGCCTGGTCCTGCTCAAGGTTTCTTCCCTCCTAAAGGGGAGTTTTTCCTTGCCACTGTTTGGCTTAAGGTTTTTCTCCCACTAGGGGAGTTTTTACCTGCCATTGTTTATGTAATAACTGCTCGGGGGTCATGTTCTGGGTATGGGTCTCTGGAAAGCGTCTAGAGACAACTCTGTTGTATTAGACGCTATATAAATAAAATTGAATTGAATTGAATTGAAACTGAATTATTTTATTCAGATTTAAAATCAGAATAAACCAGTCACGTACTTCGGAATTAAGTTTAATTCGGAATGGCCATTTTCATTCGGAATTAGGTGTTTACATGGTAATTTTTACTTATTTTAAATCAGATTTAATTTTAATTCTGAATTAAAGATGAATTAAACTTCCCATGTCAACGCACTCCATGACTTGGTTGAATTCAACTGAACTGAACTGAGAAACGTAACAGAGAAATCCATGAGGGTTTCCTGCCTGGGATCACGTGTTTAGAGAGAGTTCATGTGTGAGTTTTACTGTCAACTGTTAACAGTAAGTAGAACAACTACTAAGAAACAAACTGAATTTTTAATTACTATTTAGTTCTCGCTCCATATTTTATTTATCCAGAATACTGAGTGGAGCCTGGCACGGGGCGGAAAACATTTTCTTTGAAAGCAAAACAAATTTAAAAAAATGGAAATCAGGATAAAAAGCGAGATTCATTTACACCTGCAATGACGTGTTCCTTTTGTTGAGCAACATTTTGTTGCGCCAGAACTTACGCACAAAGTTTTACCCATAACCAAATCAAATCAAACAAATCAAACTTTATTTCTAGAGCACCTTTCATGCATAAAATGCAGCACAAAGTGCTTTACATAAAACAAATACACAAACATAAAACGTATTAATTAAGAAATTAATAATATTAATAATTAAGAAAGCAAGACATTAGAAACTAAGAGAATAAGACAATAGATTGTATAAAATAGACCATAAATAACATTTAAATATAACATTGAGATAAAACAATGAGATAATAAAACAGGATAAACTAAAGATTAATATAAAACAGAATAGTACGATCCAATAAAAATAAGGGTGAGCATAAAAAATTATAAAGAGTTAAATGAGTCAGTTAAAAGCCTGATTAAAGATGAGTCTTGAGCCTCTTTTTAAAAACTCTGCAGCCCTGAGGTTCCTGAGGTTCCTGAGGTTCCCCTGAGTTCCTGAGGATCTCCTGAGGTTCCTGAGGTTCCTGAGGTTCCTGAGGTTCCTGAGGTTCCCCTGAGGTTCCTGAGGTTCTCCTGAGGTTCTCCTGAGGTTCTCCTGAGGTTCCTGAGGTTCCTGAGGTTCCCCTGAGGTTCCTGAGGTTCTCCTGAGGTTCTCCTGAGGTTCTCCTGAGGTTCCTGAGGTTCCTGAGGTTCCCCTGAGGTTTCTTGAGGTTCTCCTGAGGTTCTTGAGGTTCCTGAGGTTCCCCTGAGGTTCCTGAGGTTCTCCTGAGGTTCTCCTGAGGTTCTCCTGAGGTTCCTGAGGTTCCTGAGGTTCCCCTGAGGTTCCTGAGGTTCTCCTGAGGTTCCTGAGGTTCCTGAGGTTCCCCTGAGGTTCCTGAGGTTCTCCTGAGGTTCCTGAGGTTCCTGAGGTTCCCCTGAGGTTCCTGAGGTTCTCCTGAGGTTCTCCTGAGGTTCTCCTGAGGTTCCTGAGGTTCCTGAGGTTCCTGAGGTTCCCCTGAGGTTTCTTGAGGTTCTCCTGAGGTTCTTGAGGTTCCTGAGGTTCTCCTGAGGTTCTTGAGGTTCTCCTGGGGTTCTTCTGAGGTTCCTGAGCTTCTCCTGAGGTTCCTGAGGTTCTCCTGAGGTTCTTGAGGTTCTCCTGGGGTTCTTCTGAGGTTCCTGAGCTTCTCCTGAGGTTCCTGAGCTTCTCCTGAGGTTCCCCTGAGGTTCCCCTGAGCTTCTCCTGAGGTTCTCCTGAGGTTCCTGAGCTTCTCCTGAGGTTCTCCTGAGGTTCTCCTGAGGTTCTCCTGAGGTTCCTGAGGTTCCTGAGGTTCTCCTGAGGTTCCTGAGGTTCCTGAGGTTCTCCTGAGGTTCCTGAGGTTCTTGAGGTTCCCCTGAGGTTCCTGAGGTTCTCCTGAGGTTCCTGAGGTTCCCCTGAGGTTCCTGAGGTTCTCCTGAGGTTCCTGAGGTTCCCCTGAGGTTCCTGAGGTTCTCCTGAGGTTCTCCTGAGGTTCCTGAGGTTCTCCTGAGGTTCCCCTGAGGTTCTTGAGGTTCTCCTGGGGTTCTTCTGAGGTTCCTGAGGTTCCCCTGAGGTTCTCCTGAGGTTCCCCTGAGGTTCCCCTGAGGTTCTCCTGAGGTTCTTCTGAGGTTCTTGAGGTTCCTGAGGTTCCTGAGGTTCTTGAGGTTCCTGAGGTTCTTGAGGTTCCTGAGGTTCCTGAGGTTCTTGAGGTTCCTGAGGTTCTCCTGAGGTTCTTCTGAGGTTCTTGAGGTTCCTGAGGTTCTCCTGAGGTTCTTCTGAGGTTCTTGAGGTTCCTGAGGTTCCTGAGGTTCTTGAGGTTCCTGAGGTTCCTGAGGTTCTCCTGAGGTTCCTGAGGTTCTTGAGGTTCCTGAGGTTCCCCTGAGGTTCCTGAGGTTCCTGAGGTTCTCCTGAGGTTCTCCTGAGGCTGTTCCACAATCGGGGACCATAATAACTGAATGCCGCCTCTAGGGATTAAAGATGTACGGTGGCCGACAAGGGCCAAACGCACTGCAACGGCCTAATGCGTCTCAGTTAAGGAAAACGGCTTCAAGTACAGAAACGATTCAAATTCACAAATTCAAAATGAGGTCCAAAAAGAGGAACGTGGTGCAAATGAAAAAAACGTGCTACAAAAAACAAAGACAAATGCAGCATCATCAAACGCTGCAAATAGAGAAACGATGCAAAGCACAAAACGATATAAAACAAGAAACCATCTTCAAAAGAAAAACGCTTCATAACCGGTCACTACAACCGGAAGTGCTCCAAACCTGCAAGGGGCGCTGCTGACTGAACCACAGTGTTTACATCCATGGTTTAAACATACAGCGGCAGGGGCGGCGGCAGTAGCTCAGGTGGCAGAGCGGGTCGTCCAATGATCGGAAGGTCGGCGGTTCGAATCCCGCTCTGTCCCAGTTTGCTGTCGTAGTGTCTTTGGGCAAGACACCTTACCCACCTTGCCCCGAGTGAATGTGTGTGAATGTGTATGAATGTTGGTGGTGGTCGGAGGGGCCGTTTGGCGCGATATGGCAGCGCTTCTGTCAGTCTGCCCCAGGGCAGCTGTGGCTACAAAACGTAGCTTACCACCACCAGAGAGAATGTGTATGAATGAATAATGATTTTTGTAAAGCTCTCTGGGTGCCTTGAAGGGCGCTATATAAATCCAAGTCATTATTACAGCGGGAACAGTAATGTGATTTTTATCTGACTATATTTATATACGATGTTTAGGGTGTTCAGGGTGATGAAAGAAATATAACGTGTATATTTGGTTGTGTGTTGACATGACATGGACTGTAAATGCGCTGACATGTCATTGTGTGCGTGTGTGTGAACTGCTGCTACGATGCATGTGTGTGTGTTTGATTGTGTGTGTGTGTGTGTGTGTGTGTGTGTGTGTGTGTGTGTGTGTGTGTGAGATTGATTCCGTGTGTGTGTTTCCGCGTCCATGTCTGCGCGTGGAGACCACCTGCTGTGTGTATGCCTGTTCAACTGCTTTCCCACTGAGTCTGCAGCCAAATAATACTTCATTAAAATACTGAAAAATGCTCCCAAAATCACTCAAACTCTAAATAAGAAAGGAACTTAATTAAAATACCAATAAGCAATTAATTTAATTTCATTGGTTCCAGAAAAGATAACGAACAAAATACCAAGTAGGAGCCAACTTCAGTCAAAAACAGTCAAAGGAAAGTGTGTTGGTGCAATTTTTGTTTGTGCAACAGTGAATGCATGCGTGTGTCATTTGCATGGTAATGCTCTGAAAATGTCTATTGCTGCGATGTGAGATCCGCTTCACTCCACGTTCCTCTCACAGCTGGACCTTTGTGTCTCTGCAGTGCCTCCTTAAAAGTCTCGGTGTAATCTGAATGTGTCTCTGGCATGGAGACGTGGGCAAAACAATTGGCCCATGAGAAAAAAACTCACTGTAAAACAACCAACTGTGAGTTTGTCGCTACTAAAAGGGCAAAGAAGAGGTACACAACTTACAGCTGTGATTGCAGCATGTTCTTTCTTTTTTTAATTAAATGTAAAAATAAGTTTAACATAAAGGCCTTATTGATAGAGATAGAGAATTGACCCTTTGTCAGCCTTCTGATTCAATTCAATTCAATTTTATTTATATAGCGTTTAATACAACAGATGTTGTCTCTAGACACTTTCCAGAGATCCAGAACATGAACATAAACATAAACCCCCGAGCAATTATTACATAAACAATGGCAGGTAAAAACTCCCCTAGTGGGAGAAAAGCCTTAAGCCAAACAGTGGCAAGGAAAAACTCCCCTTTAGGAGGAAGAAACCTTGAGCAGGACCAGGCTCATAAGGGGGGACCCTCCTGTCGAAGGCCAGACTGGGGGAGTTGGGGACGTCAGCAGCACACAGCAGGCAGGTGGAAGCAGCAGCGGGATGACCAAGTGGGGCGGGGGGGCAGGCCTGCAAACATGCACAAAAGACAAAAAAGGGGGGCCAGCACAAAAAACTACAGGAACGATGGACAAAAATGATAGCTATGAGATACTTATAATAAATAAAAATGGAAATGGAGAAGAGAGGAAGGGAAGAGGAGAGGAGAAGAAGGGTTGATTGGTCCCTGACTGACCAATCAGAATAATCATTCTCCGACTGACCAATCAGAAAAATCATTCTCCGTTGCTACATCCGGGCAGAATATCTAGTTGGACAAAACAGCCGTCTCTCTCGTTCACATCAATGGAAAAAGCCTAGTTTTTACTTGCCTTGTATCGAAATTTAAATAACTGGATTATTTTTTTAAACTTCGTATTAGTAAAAGGACCACTTGGCAACACACTGTAGTGTCGTGAGGGTCCAGCGTAATTTTATCCCCAAACTGGCAGAAATCCGATCCGTACTGCCAAAACAAAGTGGGCCTGGCAGCAGCTACAACCGCTAACGCATTTATTTATTTATCTTAAAATGGTTAAGCGGTTGTAAAAGTGACACCCGCTACCCAGAGAGAATCAGAGGAATACATTTCATCCTAAAACCAACGGTAAATTACGAAGAATGTCTGCTTTTGATGAAGCTATGGATGACCAGACTCGTAGTTGAAGCCTTCCACTGTGCTATTAGCTAAACTAATCAAAAAACTCACTACACAGTACCTGAAGTGTTCCTTTTTATTCATATGTTGTTGCTGTTGATTTTCTTTGGTTCAATAATTAGAAATAAAGTGATGTAAAACCCCGTTTTTACAATGGAAGTGGACGGGAGAGATGACAGTTTTGTCCGACCTATCAACGGGGGCGAGACTTAAAAAAGGGTCAATTACTGAAGGATGACAAGAAATCGCTGCAATCACTACATCAGATATTGTTTCTGTATATTTATGATATCAGTGCCCCAAAAGTCTTCTTCACGGGGGGGCCCGGTGATGTCTGGTGGACCAGCGTTTCCAGTCCATCATTGTGACGTTCAGTCAACCTGCAAATAAATTCAAATAAATGACCGAAAATTAGCTGATGGCACATCATTATTTCATGAAATCCTTTCAGCTGAACTATTTCTCTTCTCTCCTTTAATTTATGCACCATCTTCAGATTTAGAAAGCTTTCCTGTTGTCAAGTCAGACAGTTTTTGTAATCACCCAGAACCGTAAATGAATTGGAAAAGCACAGTAACACTGAGTTTAACATCAGAAACGGAGCATTGTGGTGCTGATGTCCCAACAAAAATACAATTACAGGGTATACAAACAGATTTCTTGTTTGGCTTCAGGTTCATGGATGGTCCATAAATGTGCACACCCTCCCCAGCGACTCCTGGCTGCCACAGCCACACCGGCTGTACCTAATAAAGTGTGGCAAGACAAACAGTGGGAATACTTTTTGAAAAACAAATACAATCAGTTTTGTGGTTCAGACCCTAAACTCAGAAAAGCATTACAAGTGCGTGAGGAAGTAACAAGGAGTTTAATCCTATAATTTGGCTTCACAGAGGGTGTGTGTGTGTGTGTGTGTGTGTGTGTGTGTGTGTGTGTGTGTGTGTGAGAGAGAGAAAGAAAAAGAAGGAACATGCAGGTGTGTTCGATCTCATCAATGGGTTCCACACAAGCTCAGCTCACCAACATGGGCCACTAATAAGGTCCCACACTTATTACTTTGAGGGTAGAGTAGTGGGGCGGTGGTGGGGGCTGACGGAGGGGGACCGAGCAGAGCACACGGTCTGAGGTGGCAGAAGATAATGAAGGCTGGCTGCCCTCTGTCTTTGTAATGCAGGCCAACAGGTGGAGCCCACGCTTTGTATGAGCAGTGTTACCTTGGTCCCCAACGCCAAGTACAAAAGACTAGCCAGCAAATGGACCAGCTGCTGGGGTATGTAAACCTCCAGAATAAGCACCAAATGAAGGTAAAACGGTTAACACATAGCCTGCATTTTACACCTGGGCAGAAGTATTTTTCTGTAAAAAGCCTATGTCTGGAAGCTAGTGGTGAAAACCTGACCATCTTTGACATATCCAGCTACAAGAAGCTCAAAAAGCAAGAAATGGACTCATGAACATTACAGGAACGAATCCCAATGAAATGTTGCTCTACGGGCGAAGCAGCGTCTTCTGATTTAACCCTTGTGCTGTCTTTGGGTCAAGGGAGGGTGAAGGGAGAAAAGAAGGAATGAAGGAAGGGAGGAAAGATGGAAGGGAGGAAAGAAGGGAGAAACGATGGAGGGAAGGGAGAAAGGAGCAAAGAAGGAGGGAAGGGAGAAAGGAGAAAAGAAGGAAAGAAGGAAGGAAGTAGGAAAGGGAGTAAGGAAGGGAGAAAAGATGGAAGGAAGGGAGAAAGGAAGGAAAGAATGGAGAAAAGGAAAGAAAGAAGGGAGGGAAGAAGGAAGGAATGGAGAAAATAAGGAAAGAAGGAAGGAAAAGCCAAGAAGGTAATAAAGGAATGAATGACGATAGGAAGAAAAAGGAGTAAAGGAGGGTAAAAAAGGAGGAAAAGAGGAAAGGAAGAAGGAAGGAGAGAACATGGCAGGGTGAAAGAAGGATAGAAGAATTGGGTCATTTTGACCCAAAGACAGCACATGGGTTAAATAAATGACATTTATACATATGGTAGTTTTACAAAGATGTTCAAATATTGATCACTAATTAAACTAACTAAATCTACCATGGAATGCATGAACTTGCTTTAACCTTCGCAGCATTACCTTTCCTTCCATGTTTACTGGAGATTACAAATGATGCAACCACAAGGGATGCACCACCAATGGATAAATTCCAGTTCAACAGATGTTTTGTAGAAATAGATCTAACAAATAGTATATTTTATTAGCAGGAATTAAAGATTTGCCTTACTTTGCTTCTCCAACATAGATTTATTTCAGTATCTTCATGTAAAAAGATGCTCAAACCTTTTAGACCTAATTTCAGGCTAGGATGCTGTGCAAGGATGTATTTTCTTTCAAGAATAATAGATTTTATCATTTGATTCTTATTGTGAGGTTATGAATCACAAGCAAATGTATGAGCCAGAAAACTGCTGTAATCAAACCTTTTGTTAAAGGGCCTGCTCTCACCCAGATGCCCTGACCAATCCACCAAACCAACCTTTGGCTATGTTCACCTTTATTTCTAAAAGAGTAGTTGTAAGAGAGTTATACTGATTATAAAATTCTGCTGCAGAGTATGGAAAATTTCACGAGATTAAAGGAACCATACTTGGTTGTTTTTGTCTAATCATCATTTATGAAATACCCTCCATCTTTTATATGTCAACAGTTGTTCAAAAATGAGTAAATTCAACTTTGTACACATTGTTCAATGGTGGGAACTAAACTTCTCTCTTTGTACTTGCTCCTCATGGGCAACAATGTAAGGCGGTACCGGGTGAATACCCATTGTCATGCCATTGTTACCCACCTACATGGCTAAATGGTTTAGATTTTAAAAGCTGTATTTGAAAAAACACAAGCCTTCTGGGACTATTGGTATGTTTACATGGGCAGCAATAATCCCATAGTCATTAAATAAGGACAATATTCTGAATAAAAAACAATTATGGAAACAACAACCGCAATCGCCATCCTTTCATTCGTTTATTCCCACTTATCCAAGTCTGGGTCGTGGGGTTAGTGTCCAAAGCAAAGAGGCCTAAACCTCCCTCTCCCCAGCCACCTCCTCTACCTCCTCCAAAGGAATACCAAGGCATTCCCAAGTCAGCAAGTAGTTTTAATTACCACCTCAACTAGTTCCTCTCATTGGGGAGTAGCACTCCTCCAAGACCCTCCCAAAAGGTGTAACTTCTCACCCTGCCTTGAAGGGAGAGTCCAGCTACCCTATACAGGAAGTTAATTTCAGGCACTTGTTTACCCAGTCTTATTCTTCTGGTCACTACCCCACAGTTCCTGACCATGGATGAAACTCAGACACTTAATTACCCAGTAAACAGAGAGTCTTGCCTTTGTCTCTCCGCTCTCTGACCCTTGCCTTGTGTTTGCTTGCTACTAAAGGTAGTGTGGTGGAAGAACCAACTACTACACCCTTTCCTCATTGGTGAGGGGTGCTTCATCCCAACGCAGCAGGACAAAAGCAGTATCAAAGCCTTCCACTGTGTTCTTTGGATACCTATCAAGGAGGCTGACGCAGTTCCCAAAGGTTTTGGCTCCATCAGTCTCTACAGCTCCGGGAGCAAGCTGCAGCTTCTAATCACACCAGTCATGGCAGAGTTAAAATATAAGGGCCTGGAATAAGGAGGGGCATCGGACAAAGTACAACCTAGTCCACATCTGTGATGTACTTCCAAAACCAACAAATGGAGATTGACAGAGGATCCCTCCTACTTGCATTTTGTCATGCAAGCTTGACTGAGGGGAGGTTCAGGTGGCACCATGATCAGGAGCTGGTGTGATTCCCCAATGGACTGGGGAAGGAGAGGAAGCAAAAAGGAATGAAGGCCCAAGACAAAGGCCTGATCCTCATTATGGCAAAGGACTGGGAAATAAGAGTTGAACGTTGGAATGCAACTCAAGTTTCCAGAGATTGACACCAGCCTCCGATCAGACTTCGTCCTCTGGTCTCAGTTGATAAAGCAAGTGGTCCTAATAGAACTGACGGTACCTTGGGAGGAAAGGATTGAGGCACATGAGTGGTAATTGGGGAACTAACAGTCCCTCATCTTTAAAAGCCATCAGAGGGAGTGGAAAGCTGGGAATCCACCTGTGTAGGTCAGTTGCAGGCGCTTCACTAAACAGACATCCTGAGGAGCACTGGGCTGCTCGAAGTCAGGGGGAAATCTGTTAGGAATTGAGGTTGGAGTCGGACCCAGATGTAGGACAGCAGGAGGCAAGACTTCCAAAAAGCAGTGATTTATTTAACTAAACAAAAAGCGCTGCTTAGCAGGACGGCAAAAACCCAGAACATGAACGTGACTACAAAAACCTGACCGTGGAAACACGGAGGGAGGAACCAGTATGGACCAGCCAGGAGCAAGGGAAAAACAAGACCAGATATACACAAGGGTTAACGAGACACAGGTGCAGACGATCAGGGCAAATAGGAAACAGGAAAGTCAAGACTCAAGTCAAACACAAAGACACAGGCTTCAAAATAAAACAGGAACTATCCAAACCATAACACATTCCATAAGAACCTGGTGAATGACATCTCAAAGCAGGCAGAGTTGGCATCCAGATGGCTGTGGCTAAAGAGAAATGAGCGGTGCCTGGAGGGAAGAGGGGGGTCAGAGCTAAATGAGGAATACCCAAGGGGCCGAGGGGGCAGTCCCAGGACAAGCCCCATCATGGTGCTGTCGACTAGTTGAGGAAACACCAGTACACTGAGGGTGCCTTAGTCTCAAAGTCTAAGTCATGCAGCTCTGCCCCCAGGTGAATGACACCTCCAGGGAGGGGTTAGGGTTAGCCCTAACCCTTCTATGCCAACCACCCCACATAAGGAGCAGGAGGCCACTCCTGCCATATATTTATCATTTTAAAGACGTATATAATTGGTGTATATTATATGAATACATCCATCCATCCATTTTCTATACCCACTCATCAGAGGTGGTAGTAACGAGTTACATTTACTCCATTACATTTACTTGAGTAAGTTTTGGGAAATGTTGTACTTTTAGGAGTAGTTTTGAATCACTATACTTTTTACTTTTACTTGAGTAGATTTGTGAAGGAGAAACTGTTCCTCTTACTCCGCTACATTAGGCTACGTTGAGCTGTTACTTTTCTTTTATCCCTTTTATCCGCGTACTCGTCAATCTCATGACATCACTGAGTGATTCTTTGGGAAAAATGTTTGTTTTTGCAGGTTTTGTCACATTTACACAGACTCAAACACACAGAGTTTCTATGAGTTCATGTTTGTTCTAGTTCTGCCTGGTTAAAAAAGAAAAGTACAAAGGTTGGAAATTTGTGCTTAATTTATTTTTTTATTCTGTTATTTTATTTATTTTATCATGAATTAAAGTACTTGAATTTACTTTAAGCTTATTTTAATTTAAAGGGGACCTATTATGAAAAACACGTTTCTTCTTGTTTTGACATATATAAAGTCTCCCCTCACCCTGCCAGCACAGGGGAGATGAAATCCCATGAATTTCTGCAAGGTCTGTGACCCCCGCCCGGCAGAATCCCCCAGGCTCCGGGGGAGCTCCGGGCCCGGAGCTCCGAACCCGGGGGCTCCGGGGGAACTCCGGGCCCAGAGTTCCGGGCTCGGGGCTCCGGGCGCCGGCGGCTCTATTAGTACCGTTATACATTTTTCTTCTGTGGTTTCAGATCTTTCAAGCACCTGGAGCTGTTCAACGACACATTCAGAAGACGCGTGGTCCTTCCTTGAGCCAGCAATATTGCACACATGTTATTTATATATTTTAACAATAAAGTTGCCATTTGTGAAAATTCAGTGTTGTGATTTCTTTACAGTTAACATGATTCATTTGTCTTGTAACATAAGAAGTGAAATGATGAGGAATTGGAGTAAATAACCGTGGTGTACCTGTTTAGAATTAAATTCAATCTTCCTGTGTGAAGACGATGTGACTAAAGGCTGATTTATGGTTCCGCATAACACCAACGCAGAGCCTACAAAGTAGGGTACGTGTCGATTTAACGCAGAACCGTGGACACACTTTGCTACGCAGCCGCTGCTCTTCTATATATATATATATATATATATATATATATATACATATATATACATATATATATATATATATACATACATATATATATATATATATATATATATATATATATATACATATATATACATATATATATATATACATACATATATATATATATATATATATATATATACATATATATACATATATATATATATACATATATATATATATACATATATATATATATATATATATATATATATATATATATTATTATATATATATATATATATATATTATTATATATTATTATTATGAAAAACACGTTTTTTCTTGTTTTAACATATATTAAGTGGTCTCCCCTCACCCTGCCAACACAGGGGAGATGAAATCCCATGAATTTCTGCAAGGTCTGTGACCCCCGCCCGGCAGAATCCCCCAGTGTCATGTGATTTTTTTGAGCCGTTCAGATTCTGCTCCTGTCGTGACGTCACGACAGGAGCAGATTTCCATAGGTCGGCCTCCACTGCTGAAACCACGCCCACAACTCTCCCCGGAGCGACGCTTTGTCTCCTCCCCTGCTACACGTCATTCAAGCGCGCCAATCAGCGCAGAGCCTCATTATCATAGCCCCCCCCCCCTCAGAATGAAGCACAGAAAAGGGCTTTAGAAGCGGTAAAACTAGTGACATGGCACACAGGCTGAATTTATGATTTATGTAGAAAAAACAAGCTTTAGATTGTTTTTAAGACATTCAAGGCCTGTTTAAAATATACATTAAATGCCATAATATGTCCCCTTTAACCTATTTTTTATTAATTTTAATTTATTTTATTATTTTATTGATTTAATTTGCCTGAAGATGATTATTTTGTACTTTTGTCTGTTTGAATGGTTGTGTTAAAAAAATAAATCAGACGTTACTCAACAGTTACTCAGTACTTGAGTAGTTTTTTCACCAAGTACTTTTTTACTTTTACTCAAGTAATTATTTGGATGACTACTTTTTACTTCTACTTGAGTCATATTATTAACATATAACAGTACTTTTACTTGAGAATTTTTGGCTACTCTACCCACCTCTCCCACTCTCCAAGCCAAGTTCTCCTCAGGTGAAAGGCAGGGGAACCCCCTGGCCCCTGGATAGGCTGGCCGTCCATCGCAGGAACACATATGTGTCCCAATTCAGGGGCTGCGTCCTTCTGAGGACGCAGTCTTCGTAGGCCACGCCTTCGAAGACCGCGAAGGCCATACCGAAGGCTGGACGGACGCCATGGATGTATGACGGACGCTATTGAAATGAGACAATGGATGTATTATAGAACTGGATGGGAGATCGAAAATGGCAGCCCATTCATTTCAATGGAGTTTGCTCAGCCAGCGCCAGCCCCCCAGTCTCGCGCTCAGCAGGCACGCCGATTTTTCCCAGTGGCCAGCTGCGGTACTGCAACAAAAAATCCCATGGGGCCCAGAAAGCTTTTTTCCCATAGACCGCAATAGTAAAAGAGAAGCCTCTAAAACTGTTCACAGGAACCTCCAGCTGTAATCACCGGCAATTACTAATCTTTGTATTCTATATTTTTAAGTCATGGACTTTATATCCGTCAAAAATGTTTTATAACGGCCAGAAAAGTCAAAGAAAAGTCTCTTTCTGGGCGTGACGTCACGGCTGACGTCACAGCCGTGTCCGTGCATTCCACGGATGTTTTATATTAATATATATTATGTAATTATATTATATTAATACATTAATCATATATGTGATGCTATACATGTAATAATATACATGAATTAATATATTATTTTAATACATATTATATTAATACTCGTTCTCATTGCCCCGGGGCATGATGGGAGGCCCCAGAGCATCATGGGAGGTGACTCAACTGCGCATGCTCTATGGGCCCGTGTACCAGGAAGTAAACCAGGAAGTCCGAGATTTTTTCGGCGGATGCGCTGGCTGAGCAGAATGCATTGAAATGAATGGGCGGCCATTTTTGGTACAGTATCCAGTTATATAATAGATCCATGGCCAGCGCATACGCCGAAAAAGTTCCTGACTTCCGGGTTTACTTCCGCGTTATGTGGCCCATAGAGCATGCGCAGTTGAGTCACCTCCCATGATGCTCTGGGGCCTCCCATCATGCCCCGGGGCAATGACACGAATATTAATATAATATGTATTAATATAATATGTTAATTAATGTATATTATTACATGTATAGTATTACATATATTATTAATGTATTAATATAATATAATTATATAATATATATTAATATAAAACATCCGTGGAATGCACGGACACGGCTGTGACGTCAGCCGTGACGTCACGCCCAGAAAGAGACTTTTCTTTGACTTTTCTGGCCGTTATAAAACATTTTTGACGGATATAAAGTCCATGACTTAAAAATATAGAATACAAAGATTAGTAATTGCCGGTGATTACAGCTGGAGGTGTTCTGTGAACAGTTTTAGAGGCTTCTCTTTTACTATTGCGGTCTATGGGAAAAAAGCTTTTTGGGCCACATGGGATTTTTTGTTGCAGTACCGCGGCTGGCCACTGGGGGAAACCGGCGTGCCTTCTGAGTGCGAGACCCGGGGGCTGAATGAGACGGTCTAGCCTGTGGGGGATTTCCTGGTTGCGTCACCAGCTGTTCCTGCCCTTGTCCTACGTCACTAAACAAAGTAGAAAGAAAGAAAGATAGACAGACAGCAAGATAGACAAAATGAAAAACAAAAACAAAACTTCTGGCTCCATTTCTTTTTTGTATTTTTTGGTTCTTTCTTTCTTTTCTATCGTGTTTTCTTTCTTTCTTTCTTTCTGTTTTTCATTTTGTTGGAGGAGGAAGAGAGGCGTGTCCGCCGGCGCCGGCGGAAATTATATATTTTTCTGAAAAAATTTGAATCTGAAAATATTTTTCTGGAAATGAATATTTTTCTGACTGTGCGCAATGAATCTTGGGATATGGTGGACCGCGGAGGATACAACGATGGATCCTTCAAACAGCGGGAAAAGAAGGCTGCATTTGTGGGCTGCATTTGAAGGAGCCTTCCAAATGGGACAGCCTTCGGCGCGCCGCTGTGACGTAATCGGCCTCAAATCCAGCCCTGGAAGGACGCAGCCCCTGAATTGGGACACAGTCAGGGTTTGACACTTCCTGTTTTATTTTGAAGCCCGTGTCTTTGTGTTTACGTTCTAGTTTGAGCTTCCTGCTTCCCATCAGCCCTGATCATCTGCACCTGTGTCTCGTTAACCCTGTCTTGTCTTTGCCCCTCTCCCTGCTGGTCCGTACTGTTTCCTCCCTCCGTGTTTCCCTACTCAGGTTTTTTGTAGTTTTTGGATTCTTGTTTTAAGTTCTGCTTTGTAATAATCTGCTGGTAAGTCTTTGGCTAAGACTTTTCTCCCACTAGGGGAGTTTTTACCTGCTATTGTTTATAATAATTGCTTCGGGGTCATGTTCTGGGTCTCTGGAAAGCCTCTAGAGACAACATCTGCGTCTCTAGTGTAATACAACAGATGTTGTCTATAGACGCTATACAAATAAAATTGAATTGAATTGAATTGAAAATTGAATTGGTTTTTGTATCCTGCTTGGCAGCGCTTTGGTTTTTGTTTTTGGTTAAATAAATCACGTTTTGGGAACTCCTGCATCTCTCCTGCATCTGGGTCCTACTCCAGCCGCACCGTGATACATATGGACAAACAATCAGTGCATACAGTTATATTAAAATGAAATAAACTAAACTGGATTTATTTAGACTGTATGCAAGTGGACTTAAAATGAACTTGCTTTCTTTGTGAAGCGCCCTAAGATGACTCTTGTTATTTATTGGGGTAACATTAATAAAAACTGAACTGAATCAAACCTGAATTCAGTTTTTATACAGAATTAACCTGTGCACAATCCCACTTTTTTAATTATTAAATTGCACATTTCTTTCTGCTCTTTCTGCTCTTTTGCAGCCATTGTACATTGGAATCCTCTTGATGCAGGACTGTAATCCCCGTAAACCTTTGCTTGTCAGAGTGTAGGGTCTCAGTGGGCTGTGGAGCACATCACTCTGACAAACGGACTGACAGATTCATATCTCTCTCTCCGGGAGATAATGGGGTTGGTGTCATCTGTACGGATGGAGCCATCACACACATTCCATAAGAAATATGGGCAGGGATATACATAAGAATGTTAAATGTGAGAATCAATTTATTTTGTGTTTTATTTCAGAGTCCAACTTTTTTTCCCAGACGGTCTCTTAACTGAGCTTCACACATCACATCACAGAGAAAGTTTCAGAAATGAAATCCCCTCCAACTATATTTACACGTAGACCAGCAGAGTCCGCTGATGTGACGTGTGAGGCGTCTGACAGCTGCCTGGGTAATGACCCCCCCATCAGGTCCTGCATATCTCCTCACATTCTCTTATTACCTCTGAAAAAAGTGCATATTCTTTAACAGGCTTTAGATATCGGTGTTGCTGGGAAAAAAAATAAATTAAGTGAAGGTACCTGCATGTTCCCAACTCAGCGTTAAGTCTTAACAAATGTTGTCTTTCATGAATCTTGTAGAAACTAAACAAGTTGCTGCTGCAACACAACAGAACCGTTGTCATTATGTGGACCTGGCAGGAAATGTTTGGCTGATGGGAGAACATCCCGCCGGCCGAGCCGTGAGCTCCATTCACACAGAATGTATTTACCCAGTAATAGAGAAGGACTGATTACAGCTGAGATAACCTTCTCTTTTGTTTTTGTTTTCCTCTTCCCCGTCTGAATCCCATCTGTGCCAATATCTCTGTATTTTGAAGTTGTTGTTTTTTTTCCTCACACACTACAAATCTGATTTTGGGTGAAAATGGAAAGCAAAAAATGTATTTGCCTGATCAAAAAATGTTAAGATAAACATGGCATTTTCGCTAACTGTGACATTTGGTTATTGTCATATTTGATTTGAAAAGAGAAGGAGCTGTTGAGACGATGAGGACAATGAGTTTACATCTCTAAAGAGCCTGGAAGCAGCGATATCCTTAATATACATGCACCGTGGTGCACCTTGATAGAGAAACAAACACAAGGCAAAACAAGGCACATGGAGTTAATAAGCTGTTATACAATTGTAGTTAATTTACATCTGATCAGGGTTAGTTGCATCCTAAGTGTAAATGACATTTACACATTATAAAATAATAACATTACAAATACAAAAAACATTTTTTAAATGTAAAATGGCCTAATGACTAACCGTGTTCTGATTCCTGTGTCTTTAAGGTCCCCTATATATATATATATATATATATATATATATATATATATATATATATATATATATATATATGCAAGGTAAGGTTATTTGTATAGCACAATTCAACACAAGGTAATTCAAAGTGCTTCACATCAACATTAAAAGCGGCAAGACATAATTAAACAATAAATAACAAATAAAATGAAATAAAATGATTAGAAAAGAGGTAAAATAATAAGAAGCACAAGTTGAGTAGCGTACCGCAGGTAGCCATCTCATTCTTGAAATGGCAACAATTACGTTTCTATACTATATATATATATATATATATATATATATATATATATATATATATATATATATATATATATGTCTTGTAATGTTTTGTCCTTGAGCATCTTCCACGGTTCCTTCCAGAGATTGTTAATTCCACAGCGGTGGCCCCGCTGAGCCGTTGGCTCATCGGAGGACGGTGAAGACAAAAGCTTCCTCCTGTTCCTGACATTCACTCTCTTTGCTTTATTTTGCTAAAAAAAAAAGGTTTTCAGCTGTATTTTCTTTTTGTCCAACAGATTGCAAAATGTTTTTGTGCTTTTCTAATGTTGACTCTGCCGGGTTGTTGCTGGGCATTACGTTTGATTTCAGTCGTGTTGGGGAAGATTGCCACTCCGTTTGTGAGTGAGAATGTTTTTCAGGCCTCTGTCCTCCACTCTGCATTGATCTCTTCATGTGTTACATTTTAATTGTGAAAAACCTTCCTCCTCTAGTCACACGTAAACTAACAATGAAACATCAAACGCTTTAGCGAAGCAGCTTTATATAATTATCCTTCTGCACTAAAAGCCTACTTTCCTTTTCTTCCAGGAAATTACTGTGTATTGCCGAAAAATCCATTGAAAGCTTCGAACAAAGACGAGAGAAAGCAACGGTGGCGGCGGCTTGAATTCCTGCACATAAACACGTATACGTGGACGCAGACGCTGTCCGTTGCGTTCTCCTATATCATCAAAGCCAACAGTTTGTGTTTCTCTGTCTGCTGTGTGTGTTTTTGTGGTGGCAGTGGAGTCGACACTCAGTGGGAGAGCCTGTCGGGCTGCAGGGGGACAGATGAGTGTAATTATGCTATTTTTACCTCCTACAGTAGCTGGCTGCCAGCTCGGGGAAATTAGCATCACACCTGCGTATAATTGGCTAAATTAGCTTGTCGAGTAGCAGAGCTGAGACAGAGGTGGACGTTAAGGCGTGCACAAGCGTGTGTGGGAGGCAGGTAAAATCAGAGACAAGTTGTTTATTGTGTGTCATAAAAGAGACTGTCAGGGGAGCGAGATGTTACACCTGCAACGGAAAATATCACCCGACAAGCTCTACACACAAAGACACACTTTGCCACACAGTCACAAAACTGAAAGATGTGTTAAACAACAAACTAAGGGAGAAAGACGTAAAACAAATACACAAGCAAAAACAGAAGAAGACGTAAACACGGCGAGAGTGAGAGTAGCGGGTATTTAGTTGAGTATGTGCACAGATAGCTGGCAGGTTTCACCGGGGCAGGTCATGGAGCAACACTCACTAATGAAAAACCTGCGTAAAAATAATCATAAGGCCCAGAAAACTATGCAGTGACAGGAACATTTGGTCAGAAAATAGAGAGGGCGGGTCAGACGTGGAAATGTTTCTTTATAGGAAATGTAGGACCTCTTCAGTGGTTAGCAACTTTTTTATTTATATATTATTTTACCTTTTATGGTAACAATCAGCCGTCTATTGCTGCCCTATATGAATGAATGAATGAATTCCTTTTTTTTCGTGTCCGGACATTTAAATGACCCACTAATTACATCAAAATATAACATTCCGGTGTGTGAACAACCTACAAATAATACAAATAATAATAATGATAATAAGCAGCAACAAATAATAATAATACATAGAATTAAAATTAAAACAAAATAAAATGAAATACCCCACACTAGAAAATTAACAAAAATACAAAAAAAAAAAATACAAAAAATCAGTGTGATTAAATAAATATGAATTGTTGGGTGACTTCCTGTTTTTATAGTTTTTATATTCATGATAACATAAATATATAGCATACATATTTTATGCCTTGAGCCATTAATAATTACAACACTCTTTTATAACACAATCACGTTGTTTTTTCTGGTCCCTTCCATTATCATCGGTCCGTTATTTCCTCCCGTGTTTTCTGCCGAGGGCCGCGGGTCCGCCAGACCCGGCGCTCCTGGCGGCCCTGGCGAGCCTCGGGACATAACTGGTCTGTTGGTGCCATCTAGTGGCGGGAATAAAGGGCTGCAAACCTTAACCACATTTAGCACCAGTGTTCTCATAAAGTTGGGTCAAAGAAAAATGTTTGAAACAGCACTTTAAATGTAGAAGGACAAAAGCAAAAGAAGTCAGAACTGCAGGAGATACAGAAGATACTGCAGCAACACCAAAATATGACCATAAAAAGACTTGCTATAACGGTTAAACGGCTAGAATCTGAATCTGAATCAGAATCATGTTTATTTGGCCAAGTCAGTCAGACAAGACATGGAATTTGACTCGGTTATTTTTGCTCACTCTACAGTAAATAGACCATAGACAAATGTACAGCTCTTATTAACATATACATAACATAAGGTGCAGCAGTATGAGGTAGACATGGTTATTGGAAGGTGTATTGTTACAGCATATGATTGTGTTATTATTATTATTATTGTTATTATTGCTATCATTATTGCACAGTGATTGATTACTCTGAGACTCTATGAGTGAAGAGATTCATCAGAGCAACAGCTGGTCCTGGACCTGGACCAGGACCAGGACCAGGACCAGGACCTGGTCCTGGTCCTGGTCCTGGACCTGGTCCTGGTCCTGGTCCTGGTCCTGGTCCTGGTCCTGGTCCTGGTCCTGGTCCTGGACCTGGTCCTGGGTGTGAGGGGTCTGGTCCTGGTCCTGGTCCTGGTCCTGGGTGTGAGGGATCTGGTCCTGGTCCAGGTCCTGGATAGATGGAGGTTAGTCCCAGTTCTCCTCTCTGCAGACCTAAGTGTCCGTTACAGTCTGTTCTGTCTAGTTTGGTGGCCGATCAGAATATACTCACTTTTGGCACTTTTTCACTAGAACCTACTCAGCGCGACTCCACTCACCTCCACTCGCCCTCATTTGTTTTTAGACACCCAGATCAGAAGTAGGAGGTTGGAGAAGCTGCTGTGACGTATTTGATTGTGTATCTAAACTAAGAAGACAACAACACTAAAGATGTAGAACCTGGAGGAGATGATAGATGTGCTGCTGGATCTGTGGCTTGTGTTTGATATCAAGTTAAAAAATGAGAGAGAGAGAAGCTTCAAGCGGCAACGCTTTTTTTTTGTTTGTTTGTGTCGGTGCTGCTGAAAAGTCAGTTGGAGTCGTGAGCAGTTATGAAGAGACAGAGCTCCTGGTAGATCTGGTCGTTCCTTATCGTCTAGATCCCTTTTTAATTCTCTCCTCAGCACCAGGTTTATGAACATCTGACCCTCAGAGTTGGATCATCAAACAGACTTTTACTGCCATTGCCTGTCGGATAAAATGAGGAAGCCACGAGCCGCTCTTGCGCTGATTCCCGCTTCCTGACTCAGACATCTGACTCCAACCCCCCGACCAATCAGTGGCCTGTAGTGTGATGATGTCAGATACAGCCGACTCAGCCGCTTAGAACCTCGGCAGAATCTTTACAGAAAAAGTATTTACCTGGCACGCCTCCACCGGCCTCCACCCCTAGTGGAGAAGCGCAAAACCGGGGCGAGTCAGGTCGAATGAGGCTGAGTAGTCTGAACAGTCTGTTATGGTGTTCCGCAGGGTTCAGTGCTAGGGCCAATCTTGTTCAGTTTATACATGCAGCCGTTGGGAAGTATAATCCAGAAACACGGCATACACTTTCATTGTTATGCTGATGATACGCAGCTCTATTTGTCTATGAAGATGAAACAGAACCGTTAGCTAAACTTCAGACATGTCTTAGGGACATCAAGGACTGGATATCCACTAACTTTTTGCTTTTAAATTCTGATAAAACAGATGTAAACCTTTTAAGAAGGAAAAATAATAATAAAGGGACATTATATCTAAGATCGACTGTGGAGCTCAGGATTGATCAAATGATGATGCAGGAATGAGACAAACACAGTAATCTCTTTAAGAATTAGAGTAGAGCTGTTCTGTGGAGTGGAAACGCGCCTTTAATGTTAAGCTATGAAAGCTATGACGACTGTGTTTGCATGCAGTCAATAACTCTTTTAAAACCCGAATATTCAGTCATGTAAACGCCAAACGGAATATCCCCATCAAACGGAACATTAATTTGTTTTCTATTTTACAGGATATAGTGAGTATATAGCGGTCTTGTTTGGTTTATTTGTTTTATTTGTTTGTTTCGAGTTTTTCTCTTTTCATTAGTATTATTATATTAGATGATTTAATGTAAAGCTATAGACAACTAAATCCTGTCCTACATACTCCGGTTCAGTAGGTGGCGGTATGCAATCCGCCAAAAAACGCAAAGAAGAAGACTTTGTTTTCTGCGCATGCTCTGTTCGCAAGGAATCTTGGTCAAAATTTCATAACGTTTTCGTTGGTGTCAGTTTATTATAACATAACGGCGATGAACGCTGGTTTGAGGGGCCCCCTAGAAATTTTTGCCTAGGGCCCCAACAGACCCTAGAATCGCCTCTGGTGACAATTAATAGAAGCGTGATGTCAGCAGTGTGGACATATTTCAAAATAAGGGATGACGACAGAAGCAAGAAAGACTGAAGCTACGTGCTGCTAAGCTACGTGCTGCTAAGGTGTCAAGAGTAGGAAAGGAGAATACGTCGTTTAATACCAGCAACTTGATAAAACATCTCAAGACGCATCATAAAGCTGAGTATATGGAGGTTGCTAATGCTACTGCAAGAACACAACAGCAATATTAGCTCAGGTTCTGCAAAAGCGACAGACAATGGCAAGAGACGACCCCCGGGCCGTGTTGGGACTCAGCGGGCTGTCGGCGCGGCGCGTGTCCAGGGGGCTGACCGGGCTGCGGAGGAAAGCCCAGCCTCAAGAACATTACTTAGTCTTATGTCATGCTCAGCTTTTGTGCTTCCCCACACAATAATGTCATCCATGGATGTGTCCACTCCTTCCAGGTGCTCATAGATCATGTGTATTGTCTTATGATACACTTCAGGTGCTGAAGCAATGCCGAATGGCAGTCGCCGGAATCTATATCTGCCAAATGGACTGTTGAATGTGCATAGTTTTGAGCTTGCATCGTCCAACTTTAAAATGCCAAAATCCTGATGATGCATCTAGTTTGCTAAAATATTTAGCGTTTGCAAATTGTGACATTATTTCTTCCCTTGTAGGCAGTTTGAAATGTTCTCTTTTTATAGCTCTATTATACACTTGACTGCGCAGGAAAATTTGACTACCATAGCTTTAGAAAATCAATTATTAATTTACGGTCCTATACATGTACTGATTTAGTTGAGGGAATACTTGCTCAGTACATTTGAGTTCTCCAGAAGTTGTGTTTCTCTTGGTTTGTAAGTGAATAAAGAAACTTGTCCTCCAAGGACTATGTCCCCAGGAGAGTATGCATGTAGAGGTTATCTCAGAACAGTGAAGATGCCAACAAGTGACCTCAACAGAAACATTGTGCATGCAGTTAAAGCAAATGTATGCAGGTTCCATTCAGCTCTCTGGATTATACCCCCCCCCCCCCGAACATTTTCATTAGTTGACAGACTCTCATTCAGGGGCGTCAATTGGGTATGGCAAGGTACGGCAGCCGCCACACCTCGGCTTCAGGGGAAATTGTAAATGTTTGTTTTTTTAAATACATTTATGGAATTACTCTGTGTCTATTTGTTTTGATTATTCTATTATTTAATACATATAAAATAACTACAAATGCAAGTCAGAACAACATGATCGATTTCACTAGGTATTATCTTTCCCAACACTTGTACCCCCCCTACCCCCTCATATCTTGAAATGTGATGTCCCAGCGTCCCTGACGACAGTCGTCGCTAGGTCAATCTCGTTTTTAGCGCGCTCTGCAGTGTCACTAACTTATAAAAATGAAAAGAAAGCAGACAACCACGCAATTTTTTTTCATAGAAAGAAGGCAAGTGATGAGTCCAATGTTGCCCCAGCAGCAGAAGATATTAACGAGGCTGTTAGCCATTGATGGATTAATTATGCAAGTTCATCTTAAGGTAAGATATCAAATCACCTACCCTCTTATAAATCTGTATAAGGGAAATATTTGACTTTTTTTACTCTCTCTTTCTGTCTTCTGCTCCTCCCTCTCCTTTTTGCATTTGGACTTTAACTGTTTGAAGTTAAACTGGGATGTCCCTGTGATATTGTTGCACTGACATAGTGAATAAAGTTAACCGAATGAGTTAAATTGCGTTTGTCAGATACTTTTTCTGCTGTCTAACTCTGACGCTTGTTGTCCGTGGTGCAGAAAACGGATGCGTATTGCGTAATCAACACGTTGTTAAAGTGTAGTGTTCATAGTTACGTTAGCAGGATGTGAGTGAGGCTGCATTTGAAAAAGTTCAAATTTTCTTGACCACACAGATAAGCTACATAGCAGACTTCTGTGATGAGTATTTTCAGGGCATGTTGATTGATACTGTAGTTCCGTTCTCTGACTCGTAACCTTGCCATACCTTAGCTTTGACTGAAATGACGCCACTGCTCTCATTATCAAAACAGAAGGGGGTGTTAAATAGCGCATAGAGAAGGATTCATCCAGGGACACATATGATTCATTATCACATGTCGCCGTGACCTGTTTCAACACGGCAGTTTGATGTATCTGACAAAAGTCCAGTCTTGTCTTTTCACCCAGATCCGCGGTGCAGTTCACACTAACGTCCATGAGAGGGCACCATAAACATTCTCGCTGAACATCATCAGCTTTCATTCGCACCTTTTCTAAAACCTCGTGGGGGTCCAGGGGACGCTGGAGAACAGGCCAGTTATGATCTGGTGAGAGGCAGAGTTCAGTCCGGACATGCAACCTGTGCAAGCCCACACTCGCCCCAACAGGTGCTTTCATCACCGAGCCATGTGTTATCTGTAGGAAACAGGAAACCCACTCTAATCTGCCACTTTTGTTGGACATTTTAAATGGGAACATTAGTTTTGTTAGTAGTAGTTAGTCAGATTATATGAGAGATACAAGCTGAATGGGGAAGGAAAGAAAAAGGACACCCCACATGGCACTAGGGACAGGGCCTATGATGAGCAGCCACACCAAAGGTATTTGATGCTTTTTATTCTTCTGAAGTTTTGCTCTTAAAGCACTGTCTAAATATACATATGTATATTTATATTTATATATATTAATGCATTTGATGTTGAACGTAATATTGAGAGTTGACAAGTCAAGTTTAATGCTGCCTATCCACTCTCTGTTTCCGCGGTTTCCCAAAACTCCGTCAATCAGCTGATTAGCGCCTCTGGGGTTTCCCCAACTACAGTACGTGATTGATTAGATTGATTAGTGCGGGAGCCTTCAATCTCCAGCTGATTGGGACGTTTCAGCGTCAGGTTTGTGAATGAAACAATGCTTTTTATTTTTTCCAAGTGAACATAATCCTTCTCCAGTTTGAATGATTGGCAGCTCATCTCCACTCATTGAGCATAGTTCTCATTTAATTGTAATAAAAAATTTTTGAATTTCCAAAATGTTTTCCAAAGCTGTTAGAATAATTGAACATAAAATCATCTCATATTCACTCCAAGTATCTTTACATATAAAATAACATTAGTTGGTGTGTGTGTGCGACTAACGCGGACGAGGTCATCAAAGAGCTATCTGTGCAAAACAAGAACTGCTCCCCCGGTCGAAGATACACCGTGCTGCTTCAAGGCCAAGGACGAGCAACATATATCAAGCTGAAAATAATGAGTTGTGTAAACGTGAAGAGTTGCAGCTGTGTTTTCCCTCTCCCTTAGAGCTGCAACTCGTATTGTAACTAGGGACCACCCTAAGGAATTAAAAAGAGAGGGGTCGGCAGAGTGGCTTCAGAGCGGCAGGAGATTGTAACTGAACACATCTCTGTCCATTCTCCTTGCAAGTAAAAATGTAACCTCTTGTCTTTCTCTCTTTTGTATTATGTTTTGGATGTTCTACTTTCGGATATTCTCTCAACGCTTGGCATTTCAGGATCTGTCCTCCTGTGGTTCACGTCTTACCTCGCAGGAAGATCCTTCAGAGTATCATGGCAAGGACGAGTGTCCAGATCACATGAGCTGGCAACAGGGGTGCCACAGGGATCGGTGCTTGGCCCAATTCTCTTTTCACTATAGACCTCTTCACTAGGTGAAATCATCAGCTCTCATGGGTTCTCCTACCGCTGCTATGCTGATGACACCCAGCTCTTCCTTTCCTTCTCCTACCACTGCTATGCTGATGACACCCAGCTCTTCCTTTCCTTCTCCTACCACTGCTATGCTGATGACACCCAGCTCTTCCTTTCCTTCTCCTACCACTGCTATGCTGATGACACCCAGCTCTTCCTTTCCTTCCCACCTGGCGACACTGCTGTCTCAATGCGAATATCGGCCTGTCTTTCTGATATCTCTGCATGGATGAAGGACCGTCACCTCCAGCTAAATCTGTCCAAGACTGAGCTCATTGTCTGTCCAGACAGTCATTCATTACTTCCTCAGATAGGAATTCTGCTGGGAATCTCGGTGTCATATTACATAGCCAGCTGACCTTTAAGGACCATGTTGCCTCAGTTTCCTGGTCTTGCCGATTCGCTCTTTACAACATAATGAAAATCAGACCCTACTGTACCTGACAGAACTTACAGCACAGTTCTTGGTTTAGGCTCTGGTCATGTCACGCATTGACTATTGTAATTCTTTGTTGGTCGGCCTTCCAGCTGCTCAATTAAACCTCTGCAGATGATCCAGAATGCAGCAACATGTCTGGTCTTCAACCAACTCAAGAGAGCTCATGTCACTCCACTGCTAATCACCCTGCCTTGGCTTCCAATTGCAGCATCAAGTTGTAAGCTCTGCTTTTGGTAAAGATTCAGCTCTTTAAGGAGAAATTCTGCATCTAGTAAACTTCTCTGCTCATCAGAATTAGTTAGAAGATTTGTCCAACTCTTTGCAGGAATCAGCACTCAGTAAGCGGCATGTACTTATGCCAAGATGATCACATGACGGTGTCTTCTTAGAGGTAGCTTTCTCGTATAAAGGGACTGTTGGGTTGGGTGAAAAAAAAATAAAAAATTCTAGCACTGGCATGGCAACACGTGTGTCCAACTGGACTCTCAGCAGTCTGACCAGCACTGATCCAGCTGGACCGTGCTATAGAGCAACAGAAGGAAGGAGTCCCATTACAGACCGCTGGTCCCAGCAAATGTTACAAATATGGAAAAATCAAAGCTGACGCAGCGTTGACAGGACACTGCCCACAGTGGTGCCCTTCAGGTGCAGCACCTTCAGGTGCACCACCTTCAGGTGCAGCACCTTCAGGTCGACAGCTCGACAGCCACCAGGTTTATGAACATCTGCACCTCAGAGCGCAAACAGACGTTTGCGCTTTATAATAAAATCGCTGCGAGCCGCGAGTCGCCTCGCGCTGACTCCCGTCGTGTCCAAACGTCTGACGGCCCCGCCCCCTGACCAATCAGTGGCCTGTAGTTTGATGACGGCCCCGCCCCCTGACCAATCAGTGGCACGGAGGGTGGTGACCTCAGAAATAGTCCCGGCTCAGCCCGGATAGAACCTCGCCAGAATGGTTACAGAAATAGTATCGGCTTGGAGCGGCTCTACCCGTCTCAGCCCCTAGTGCAAAAGTGCAAGACGGGGCCGTGGCGGGTAGAACCGAGTTAAGCGGGACTAGTGCAAAAGGGCCATTAGAGACTTGCTGGAGGAGCGTAGGGGGAAACTAATCATTCCAGCATTCACACGCAAAGGATGCCAGCTGACCAGTGAGGAGGTCACTCACACGCCGCATTGCTCATGCCCGCATTCATGTTGAATAAGGAACCTGAGGGTGTACAAGATTCTTTCTCAAACAGGGCCAATTAACTTTGTACCCGAAATTGACAAAATGCTCAAGATTTGTGCTGGTTTAGTGAATTTAAGAGCTGAGTTTATTTCAAGTGAAAAGTGAGAAGACATTTAATATTGCACTTAAACATACTTACATATTTCATTCATTTAACATTTTCTGAAAACAATTGAGGTCCAGTTACACTTACAGTATGAATATTTTCTGGTTTCTTAAGTCCTCCGACAGTAAACGTAATCTCTCTCACTTAAGACACAAATGTTAACAGAAATGCATACATGTAAATACTAGCAAGATAGTTTTAGATCCAACACAAACAAGTCAGGCAGTAATTTGGTTAGTCATTTATTTATGACCACAAAATTTAAACAATTTCAGCAAGTTGAACAAAAACGTTGCAGTAAATAGTGATAATATAACTGTAATATTTAACTCAGGATACCATCAGTTTACACGCTCTTGCAAAAATGAAATGACATCATGCTCAAACTGGAAAGTAATATTAGATGGTCATAACACAGATGGAATATTTAACTCAGGTTACCATCAGTTTACACGCTCTTACAAAAATGAAATTACTCTGTGATTGATCCTGGCATACTGGATGTGCTGGTATGGGTAGATTGAAAGAAAGACACTACATTAACAAGGAAATACATATTGTACTGTGCGAATGTTTAAATTGTGTTCTTTGTTGAATTTTATGCTCCTTTATATAGGCTACAACTTTGTTTTCAAACATCCGGATGATCATTCCCAAACTTATAATACCGGTACGTAACATTTAGATCTGACGTGTTTCCGGTTTCTGCTAAGTGCTGTCCCATTCTTGCAAATTGTTCAGTTAAACTGTATGCAGGCACCTCTCCCAGATTTGATTTAAAGCGCGGAGTCAGACAAGGATGTCCGCTCTCGCCGTACTTGTTTCTGATTTGTGCTCAATTACTCTCTGATTACATTAAGATCAGCCCCTTGAAAGGTATCAATAGCTGAAAATGATATTATTATTAGTCAGCTGGCTGACGATACCACTTTATTAAAAAAAAAAAAATGCTTCACAGGTTTCAGTAGCCATTGATTTAATTCAGATGTTTTCCAAAGCCTCTGGGCTCTGTTTAAACGTTAATAAGTGTGAGCTGCTGTAATGTTTCCTCTATCTCTAACATTCCTGTGAAAGATTCTGTCACTTACCTCGGTATTGTTATTAACAAAAATCAAGACACTAGATGCTCTTTGAACTTCAGCCCTACCATAGGAAAGATACAGAAAAAACTCAACTCTTGGCTACAAAGAGACTTATCCATTAGAGGTAGAATTCTACTAACCAAGGCAGAGGGCATATCCCGCCTGACTTATGCAGCTTTATCTCTCCATGTGAATAACAGACCTCTAGAGCCATTGATAACATACTTTATAATTTTGTGTGGAGAAACAGAATACACTACATTAGAAAATCAGTCTTAATGAACTCCTATGAACATGGTGGCCTGAACTTTCTTGATTTTTTCACCCTTAACTTTCAAAATAAATTGGATTAAACAGTTTCTTAGAAACCCAACTTCCATCTGGAATTTTATTCCCAACTACTTATTCTCAAAACTTGGAGGCCTTAAATTTGTTTTCCTTTGCAATTATAAAATTGAAAAAAATCCCCTTAAAATTATCTAATTTCCATAAACAAATGCTCACAACACACACACAACTTCTCCCCCCACAGATACTACATCTGGAACAATAGAGACATATTACAGTATATAAACACAAATCATTGTTCTTGGAAAACTGGTTGGTCCATGGGATTTATCTGGTTATCAGCTCCTCAATCCAAACGGCACTTTAATGTCATACTCAGAACTCCTGGACAAGTATAGTATTCCTAAACCACCAAAGGAATACGCTATAGTTTTTGATGCTGTACCTTCTGGTGTCTTAATGCTTCTTAAGAATTCATCTGAACTGTCTTTACCTCCATTGGATCCTGCTGTTACTAGTGTTGGTCAGATATGTTTCTCCTCTAAAAAGAGCAATAACAACCCTGATATACGTGCCTTATTTCAAAGAGAAGTAGTCTCTGTTCCAAATGTAGTCTCTTACTGGAATAACTTCACTTCAGATCTGAACTGGAAGAAAATATGGTGTTTGCCCTCTAAATATCTGATTATAAATAAGGTTAAAGAAGTGACTCTGAAAATGATTCATCGTTTTTATCCTTGCAAGGTATTTCTACAAAGATACAAAAAGGACATGGATGTGTCTGCTCATTTTGTAAACTGTCTGCAGAGACTTATGTCATTTATTTTGGTCTTGTCCCATCTCATGTATTTTTTTAAAGATATCTGTTCAATAATTTCACATCATATTGACTCTGATTTCTCCCTTTCATATGAAAATGTATTGTTTGGATTCTTTTCTTTCACCTCTAGCAAAGCAATTCAATTTTACATCATCAATTTAATTTTGTTACTTGCAAAATTTCATATTCACAAATCTAAATTCTCTAATCACATACCATCTTTCCCGGCCTTTAAAAATGAATTCAAACAATACATTGCAACAATCCAATATTCTAAAGATAGAAAAGCCATCCAAACCACTGAGTTATGTACTATGTATAACATTTTTTTGAACTGATCTATAATTTCTGTCTGTGACTAATCCACTGGCATCAAATGTTTCTATATATGTTTTATTTGTTTTATAATGTATTGTTGACAATTTGAAATAAATTTAAAAAACAAAACAAAAAAAACAACAACTCCACGCCCGTCTTCCGGGAGATGACGTGTGGTTATGGGGGCGGGGCTTGTGCGGGTCTGGGGGCGGGGCTTGTGTGTGTGTGTGGCAGTTATTATTATAGATCCATGGTGTGTGGTGTGGGCGGGGGGCGGGGCTTGTGTGTGTGGTGTGGGCGGGGGGCGGGGCTTGTCCTGATCCGGAAGTCTCGGCTGCTGCTGGAGAAGAGCAACATGGCGCTGGGGAACTGCTGGAAGCAGCTGTCGTGGTTCTACTACCAGTACCTGCTGGTGACGGCGCTGTACATGCTGGAGCCCTGGGAGAGGACCGTGTTCAGTATCCTTCTATCCTCCTCCTATCTCCGGGGGAGAGGCTCTGCCCGCGGCTGCTCTGGAGCTGCCCTGTAGCTCCGGCTGGAGCTGCTAACGCTAGCTGCTGTAGGAAAGTCAGGTGGAGCTGAGGGACAGACAGGTGATCACTAGACGTTTATCACACTGGTGGAGGTCTGGTCACGTTCAGTAAGTTCATAACTCTAGACGTTTATCACACTGGTGGAGTCTGGTCACGTTCAGTAAGTTCATAACTCTAGACGTTTATCACACTGGTGGAGGTCTGATCACGTTCACTAAGTTAATAACTCGAGCCGTGAACAGATCACACCCAAACTTACTGAAGTTTAGATAAAGTCCTCACGACCGCAGCTTTAGATCAGGTTAGTTCCTGTAAATACAGTAAAATACTGAACATTGATGTACATTAATGTACATCAAGGTGGATGGAGGTCGCTGTTGTTGTTAATGTAACTTTGTAAACACATGACCTAGGGACTCCAGACACAAATAGACAAATAAAACACTTATATATTGCTGTTAAGATACCACGTGACAAGAAAAAATATTCACATTTTATTTATTTTATTTATATATATATATGTGTATGTAGGTGTGTTTATGTATATATATATATATATATATATATATATATATATATATATATATATATATATATATATATATATATAAATGGATAAAAGTAGATGTGTAATTAGTCTAATGCAGGAATCCAGTTTGATTTAGTTTTAGAGTTGTATGAGCAGGTTGAGTACAAAAACATGAAGTCAGTTGCAGTGTAAGTTTTTGTGTAAAGGCAATAAGTTGAAACAAAGTGGTCCAGTCCTTGGTGAGAGCTGTGATGGAGCCGTCCGTCTGTCAGGCCGGACCGGTACTGGTCCAGTCCTTGGTGAGAGCTGTGATGGAGCCGTCAGGCTGGACCGGTACCAGGTCCAGTCTGGGTTTAGCTGTCTCTCAGCTGCAAACATGCTGTTTAGTCTAAAACCTACGGAAGAATATCAGGGCCAGGCAGGAGAACAAATGTTTGAGGGGAAGACTTTCTTTTTTTATTGTACACATCGAGAAAAAAGTCAAAATGTTGAGGAAAAAAGTTGAAATGTGGAGATTAATGTTGAAATACAATTTGGTGAATAAAGTGTAAATGTCTCCTCTGGCCCATCAAATCCAGTTAGAGCAACTGACAGCTCTGCAGCAGCATCTGTAACTAACTAACTAACTAACTAACTAACTAACTAACTAACTAACTAACTTACATCCTTGCAGTGGAACGTTAAGGAGACGTTTCTGAACTTATGCAACTGCATACAAGACTGTCTCAGAAAATTAGAATATTGTGATTTTCTGTAATGCAATTACAAAAACAAAAATGTCATATATTCTGGATTCATTACAAATCAACTGAAATATTGCAAGCCTTTTATTATTTTAATATTGCTGATCATGGCTTACAGCTTAAGAAAACTCAAATATCCTATCTCAAAAATTAGAATATTCTGGGAATCTTAATCTTAAACTGTAAACCATAATCAGAAATATTAAAATAATTAAAATAATTGCAATATTTCAGTTGATTTGTAATGAATCCAGAATGTATGACATTTTTGTTTTTTTAATTCTATTACAGAAAATAAAGAACTTTATCACAATATTCTAATTTCCTGAGACAGTCCTGTATGTGTGATATGTGTTTCAAATCAATATCTTCATCAAATTTTGACTCTTTTCTCAACATTTCCACTTTTTTCTCGAAGTGCATAATGAAAAAAAAATCTTCCTCCTCTGAAATATTATTTTTATTTTTCTCCTGCCTGGCCCTGATACTCTTCTGTAAAAACCAGCCCTGTCCTGTAAAAGTGCTTTGTTTTGGTGACTTGTTCCTAGATGAAGATGAGTTTGCGGTTAAGAGTCCAGAATGTTCCCGGTTGTTCCTGAACTCGTCTCCTCAGACTCCCTGCTGGTGTCGGTGGCCGGCATGGCTCTCTACACCGGCTACGTGTTCATGCCGCAGCACGTCATGGCCATCCTGCACTACTTCGAGGTGGTCCAGTGAGCCGGGGGCTCCCCCACGGACCTGTCCCATCGCTGGCTGCCCGTCCGCCGGCCCTGCACCTGTCCGTCGGCCCACGTTTCCTCCAGAACCTCCTTACTTTTCAAACTTTTACTTTTCTTTTTTTGCGTGTTTAAGTTTGCACAAGAGGCCCTTGTTTTCCTTCTCTGAGTGCTCTGCAACATTCCTGGAAACGTCCCTGGTTTCACCTTGTTTTTAAACTGAGTAACAGTCTGGATGTGACGGTAAAGCCATGGTTGCTATGGTAACACCATGGTTGCTGTGGAAACACCATGGTTGCTATGGTAACACCATGGTTGCTATGGTAACACCATCACTATGGTCCTGATCCTGACGGGGGAACGGTCCACACGCAGGACGGTGGTTTTCTCCCCCCGGACGTTTCAGCGGGACCATTCTCAACCTGCATCATTTTTGTGTTCCAGCTGTTTGAACGGAAGACTCTGGACCATAATCACACGTCTCACTCCTCCGTCTCACTCCTCCGTCTCACTCCTACGTCTCACTCCTCCTGCGTTTCCACCCGTGTCCTGTAAATATGAAGCTTATCAAATGTTTAATAAAAGAGAAGGTAATTTTGATGAGGTTTTTCATTCCGAGCTGGTTCAGATATCTGCGTTAAATACGCGCGGGTCGTGAAAACTCTGAGACGAAGCTCATCAAAGTTGTTGCTTGGCCGGGGAATCCTAAACAACGACAGTGTGTTTGATCCAGTTGCTACGGTTGTTTAAGTTCCAGCTGCTTTTCCCGGCAGATACTTTCACACTTGTGTGAAAAAGTGTTTGCCCCCTTCCTTTTTTTTTTTTTTTGCATGTTTGTCGCACTTAAATGTTTCAGATCAAACAAATTTAAATATTAGACAAAGATAACACAAGTAAACACAAAATGCAGTTTTTAAATGAAGGTTTTTATTATTAAGGTGAAAGAAAAATCCAAACCTACATGGCCCTGTGTGAAAGTGATTCCCCCTAAACCTAATAACTGGTTCCCTCGGCAGCAACAACTGCAATCAAGTGTTTGCCATAACTGGCAATCAGTGCGTTTACATGGGAACTTTAATTCCTCTAATTCAGAATTAAAATTCAATCCGATTTATAAAAAAAAAAAAAAATCACCATGTAAACACCTAATTCCGAATGAAAATGGCCATTCCGAATTAAACTTAATTCTAAGTAAGTGGCTGGTTTATTCTGATTTTAAATCCGAATAGAATAATTCCAGATCATGTTTACACTCGGTGCGTCCGACCTACTAAAAAGTATATACTAAAAAGTATACTTAAGTTCAGCACACTTTTGAGTAAATATCCGTAGGGTGGAGTAATTCGGACGTACTATTAAGAGTGCACACGTCACTTCCTGCCGTAGGGAGGGGGGGGAGTTGTTACCATTAGGGATGCACCGAAATGAAAATTTGTGGCCGAAGCCGAAACCGAAAATAATAATAAACACTTGGCCGAATACCGAACATTGTTCTTCGCAGTTTTTCATTTATTTTGCCAATTTTTTCACCATTGTATAAATCAAATAAATTCGATTTAGGCATGCTTTTAAAAGAAAAAAATCTTTTACAAAATTACAAGGTAGAAAACATTTGTTGAACATAAAAAACTGAACATTTAATTTCCCAGCATTTCTTAAATATTCCAGCAGACATTATACCAACAAAGAACAATAACTTAAAATAAATAAATTAGCAAAATGAAAATCTTTGAGCTTACGTTAGGCTTAACTGACTGAACATTGTAACATAGGCCTGAAAACAATAAAAATGCATTAAAGCGCTCAGGGTTTTTTATCATTTCAAATGATAAATCAAACTTGTAGCTGAAAGACTTTGCAGATGTTTCCCCTCTAGATATTTGAGCAGAACATTCATTGCAAACAGCCATTCTTGTATTATTCTTTGCCACTCTAAAATACTTCCACACTGCTGACATGTTTGCACCACTTCACTCCACGCTCTTCCACGTTTGATTTCGTCATCTAAACGCACCTGTAATAGATTGATTTATGTTGATTTGGTTCCACCTGCTGGTGAATGTTAGGTAAAATTCTTATGTGGTTAGGTTTCGGTTGGCCAACGATTTATGTGGTGCAACAGTTACGGAGCGGCCAGTCTATTTCCTTATATTACAACGCCGTTATTAATTGTTCAGTTTTTTTCCCACTTATTCCACCGAACACCGAAAGTTTTTTGCCATTTTCGGCCGAACAATTTCGGTTACCGAACAATCGGTGCATCACTAGTTACCATGGTAACAGCAGCAGTAGCAGCACCGCTCTTTCCCGTTTATTCTGGCCGAAACAAGATGACATTATATAATATTATTAAATATGAATATTATAATATTAATATTATATAATAATATTATTATACTTAATATTATACTTATGACATATACGTATCATTTAGCAACCAAACACTGCTGCATTGCATTGTGGGAAGTTTCTGCTCAGCTAGTGTCCATCAATCCACACTAATACATTTCTCTGGAATGAGTATGGATAGTACACGGGAGATGTGAAAGCTCCCTGAATCAACATAGGTGTGAGTGTGAATGTCTGGTTGTGTTTATCACTGACTACGTTTCCATGCATCAATAACCCTTTTCTAAACAGAATATTAGCAATAACCCGGTTTTTAAAAACCCCAATATGAGCCCTGGGTTACTCCTTTTAAAACCTGAATATTGGGTCATGTAAACGCCAAACAGAATATCCCCATCAAACGGAACAGGAATTTGTTTTCTGCTCATGTTCTGTTCACAAGGAATCCTGGTCTTTTGAGTCCAGGAAGTTCTTATAAACACGGAGAAACCAAGACCAGGAGGAGACTAATCCCTTCATAAATGTAATGAAGGATATGAACATTTCTGCATTTGTAGACGGTAGAAAGTACCGGGATAGAAGATTTACAAGAAGGAGAGAGAAAAGTTGCGTGAAGCAGCATTTGTACGAACACCAGACCAGATCACTTCTTCTTCTACTTCTACTGGGCTGTTCATTATCCACCGTGCTGCTGTTATTGTTGTTGATTATTTGTTATTTGGATTTGGATACAGGAAGAAGAAGCAGAAATGACCGGAATTGCGTCATGATGTTCTCCGTGCGTCGCTGGTTTGATCCAGATATCCCAAATGAATATTTACCATGTATACAGGGATAACCCTGTTAGCTCACGAATGGAAACAGATTATTCCCAATGTTTCAGTACCCGTAATATTGACCTTAACCCCAATTTTGACTGCATGTAAACTAGGGGTGGAACAATATATCGTGCCAAGAAATTTTGCGATACAAAAACGTCACGAAACGTGTCGTGGAGGTGACAAAGTGTATCTGATATTGGGTTATTAATATTAATCTATTGTGGTGACTAGTAACGACCGCGCCTCGACCCGCGGACCAAAATCTTCCTCCGCTCAGAAGAAACTAGTCCCGTTTTGGTCCCGATCACGGGACTCTTGCAGGGTTTTGAGCTCTGAACTTTTACTGATGTAAGGCTGGTGTAGAGTTAAGCCTTACCTTATTAAATTAAACCTTTTTGGGGTGGTGAGTAGGATAAACACGGGGACAACTTCTGCTGATTTCTAGTGTACTTTAATGTCCCTCAACAGTGTAGGATTTTAGAACATCAACACAGCACCTAGTGCCGTACTGTGGCGTATCACTCCGCCCAATCTAAAACAGACTCATCACTACAGATAAACTGACTAGTGTCATTATAGTCCCTGATTTACATCACAATATAAAGAATATATTTATAAAATAATCAACCCTGAATTACCAAAATAACCTTCTTAACAAAAATAAATCTCCTCTTACACTTATAAGGTGAGCATGAATCAATCTTTTTTATGATGTAAAATTGTATGTATTTATTTACTTTTATCTATTTATTTAATTTTAGTTGTTACATTTCTGGAAAAGAAAAAAGTAAAATCATACATGAGAGAAACTATTCAGTTTGTGGCTAAATATTTGTACTTGTATGAAACTGAAGATGCATAATACAAACCTGACATTTACTTTTAGTTCAGTTTGTGGAAAATGGTTGGCCTGGCTTTCTCTTTAAAACTTAAACAGTTATAAAGCATTACAAACTGTAATAATAGGGCAAACGCACAGCATTGTTTTGTATTTTGTGTCTTTCAAATAAAAGACCATTTTTTCCAGACATATGTTCCTCATTCAAGGTTGTTAAAAAATACTGCTATAATATCGTATCGTTATCGTGACCTCAATATCGTGTATCGTACCGTATTGTGAGATTAGTGTATCGTTACATCCCTAATGTAAACGTGGTCTATGGCTGTCTCCAAATTCAGATACTACCGCACTACATGCTACATACTGCAAAGTATGTACTAAATGAAGGATTCAGTACGCTGCTCCAGCAGACCGTTCACACAGCAGTGTGCTACAGTGTATCCCAGAATGCATTTCACACCAAAACGACAGAGAAAGATGAGATTTAAAAGCAGACTAGAAGCTGTTTTAATTTCAGCTGTAGTGCTGTTAATATGCCACTTCATTAAGTTTTAATATTTTTTCAGGCGTAAAAGTAACCGTTAAGATCCCCACCCTGGGCTCAGTTTATCCAAATAACGCCTGTTAAGAAATTTGATCCGATGTTTCGGGGATCAGAAGTATGTATATGTATATATATATATATATATATATATATATATATATATATATATATATATATATCCAGTACTCGAGTTGTAAAAAAAAAAATCAGGGGGGATGGTGGATTTGATCATATGGAGACAGATAATTTGTGCTGATTACAAATAATATAATATATTACAAATAATAGCAGTGACCAAAACAGCTGCAGAAATACTGCAGGAATGACATAGCAGCAGTTAAATGCAGCCTTCTGTAAGCTTTAAATATCCACTGGGCTTACATCAAATACATCAAAACACAACAATAAAAACACTTTTCTGAACTTATCAATATGACTCTGTCCTTCACAGGATAAGTAACATGGATCACTGCAAAAACTCTAAATCTTAACAAGAATATTTGTCTTATTTCTAGTTAAAATGTCTCATTTTAGTAAAAAAAATCTCATTACACTTAAAACAAGACTCATCACTGGAAAAAACAACAATTTTCACCTGTTTCAAGTAGATTTTCACTTGAAATAAGTAGAAAAATCTGCCAGTGGAACAAGATTTTTTTGCTTGTAATAAGAAGATAAATCTTGTCCCACAGATTTTTCTACTAATTTCAAGTGAAAATGTATTTTTCTCGTAATGACATGATCGCCCCCGTATAGCTCAACGGGTTGAGTAGGTGACTTACGTACAGCGAACGCGGGTTCGATTCCAGTCGGGCCATATTTTGCAAACTTCCCCCGATGTGGGACTAATAAAGGATTATCTTATCTTAAATGTTGAAATAGCAGTAATACCACATTCATTGATGAAATGACATAAGGGATGGAAAGGGATTAATAAATGTATTAATATGAACATATCAGTCTATTGAATTTCATTTTATTTTATTATTAACAAAGTTCTCCTCTCTTTCGAGTCGCTCTCTCTGCATCTCTTATTTATTTCAGCTCCCGGACAAATTCTCTGTCAAAACACATTAATGAAAAGTAGTTATTTCATGAAAATACAATGAACTACCGATATATAACGTTGTCATAACACTTAATTCACTTTTATTTACCTAGCAAGCACACTAAGATAACTAACAAAAACCTAACATACTATTAAAAACCTAACTTAAATCCTTTTAGGGAGGCATTTCGCTGCCCACTGAATAGGCTTCGTTGGTGGATCGCCACACAATCAGCGCCTCAGTGTGTCCTTATCTGTCCCTAATAAAGATAAGCTAAATGTTTTCTTCTTGACGGCTCACTATCGTTAACGGTAACGTTACTTTGGCTGACTTAACGTTACGTTATCGCTTTGTATTAACGTTATTAGGACAAATATGCCAAGTTCTACATTCATTACAAATGGGCAACGTAGCTTTGTCACAATTTTTTATCGTTGTCCTTACACTAAATTGAATTAAAAAGGTTATATATTAAAGTTACTTACATTTATATTCCTCCTTCTCCCTCTCCACGGACGCTACTAGTCATTTCAGTCACTGTCCGGTCGCAGCTGTTTTCTCAATAAAGCTTTGAGAAAAAAAAGAAAAAAGCGCTGCCCGGCCGAGGCCGCATTGCATTCTGGGATATAGTAGGCGAGGTAGACTGGTCTGATGCATGCTGCAGATTTTTTTCCAAATCAGTAAAACATCCGGGTATTTTTCTCACACTGCAGATTTCCTTCTGTTCACATACAGCATACTACTTACTACACTTTGGACAAATCAGTGTATACTTGTAGTACAGTATGCGGATTCGAAAAACAGCCTATGTGTCCCTGCGATGGACTGTTGACCTGTCCAGGTGAAGCCCTGAGCTGGGACAGGCTCCACCCCCGGGACTCTGCAAACTGGAGAAAGCGGGTATAGAAAATGGATGGATGGATGGATGAACAAGACTACAAGATTTCATCATGTAAGATGAGAAAATGATCTTTACATTGTTAAATTGACCTTTAATAAAAAATATCTGGGCCGCCGGAGAGCGTGGGCTGAAAAGCTACGAAGGATTTCTCCATCATTTACCCAAACCATCTCACCAACACGTTACGCTAATAAATCATGCTCCACATCATGTTTAATGTACGTTTAATGTACGTTTATTTCCTGCAGACAGCGTAAAAATAGTCCGAAGGTAGTTGTGGTCCTGGAGTGTCCCCAGGAGGCTCCAGCGCAGCGACGCACAGCGACGCCAGGAGGCCGTGAGTTCATACGTGAGTTGGTCCGTGTGTCCGTACGTGTGTTGGTCCGTGTGTCTGTACGTGAGTTGGTCCGTGTGTCCGTACGTGAGTTTGTACGTGAGTTTGTACGTGTGTTGGTCCGTGTGTCCGTGTGTCCGTACGTGAGTTTGTACGTGTGTTGGTCCGTGTGTCCGTGTGTCCGTACGTGAGTTTGTACGTGTGTTGGTCCGTGTGTCCGTACGTGAGTTGGTCCGTGTGTCCGTACGTGTGTTGGTCCGTGTGTCCGTACGTGAGTTGGTCCGTGTGTCCGTACGTGAGTTGGTCCGTGTGTCCGTACGTGAGTTGGTCCGTGTGTCCGTACGTGAGTTTGTACGTGAGTTGGTCCGTGTGTCCGTACGTGAGTTTGTACGTGAGTTTGTACGTGAGTTTGTACGTGTGTTGGTCCGTGTGTCCGTACGTGAGTTGGTCCGTGTGTCCGTACGTGAGTTGGTCCGTGTGTCCGTACGTGAGTTGGTCCGTGTGTCCGTACGTGAGTTTGTACGTGAGTTTGTACGTGTGTTGGTCCGTGTGTCCGTACGTGAGTTTGTACGTGAGTTTGTACGTGTGTTGGTCCGTGTGTCCGTACGTGAGTTTGTACGTGAGTTTGTACGTGTGTTGGTCCGTGTGTCCGTGTGTCCGTACGTGAGTTTGTACGTGAGTTGGTCCGTGTGTCCGTGTGTCCGTACGTGAGTTTGTACGTGAGTTTGTACGTGAGTTTGTACGTGAGTTTGTACGTGAGTTTGTACGTGAGTTTGTACGTGAGTTTGTACGTGAGTTGGTCCGTGTGTCCGTACGTGAGTTTGTACGTGAGTTTGTACGTGAGTTTGTACGTGAGTTGGTCCGTGAGTTGGTACGTGGATGATGCTCCACCAGCACCTGAAGGCCTCTCCTCAGGCTCCTCAGGCCACCGGGCTGTGGCAGAGTGGGCAGTAGCTGTATTTCCTGATCTCCTGCTCCAGAGCGCAGTGTTTACACACACTGCACATCCAGAACTGGTACTCCGTAATGGGCCGGCCCGTCACGATGCATGTGGGGAGCTTCCCCTCTAACCTGGAGACAAATGGAAAGGAAGGTGGATATTTGAGGAATTCTTTTTTTTTTTTTTATCCCCGTTTATCCCCATTTCCCCCCCCAGTGCTCCTCCCTAAGTCAGTCCTGGGCATTGCTCCCTCTACCAACCCCGGGAGTTCCTGCACTGAGCTCAGGTCTCCTCCTTAACCTGAGGAGTGATCAGCAGCATCTTTTCACCAGACAGGGTGGGGTTTCTCCGGCCGGACGTAGCGCGTGGAAGGATCACGTTATTCCGGCCAGATCCTCCCACCAGAGGGGGCAGTAGAGCCAGGACTGCTGCATGTTTTTGTGACGGTAGCTCAGATTATGCCACAGTCTGTGTGAATACTCTATTCTGATTGGCTGGCAGGTGTCCATTACCACGGCAACGGAGATTCAGAGAAGAGCCGGCTACCGCAGGACGGCCACATGAGTGATTTTGTAATTTCTTTTAATTTATTTGGTGAATTTAAAAATGTTGATGACTGGGATGCAGAACCGATGGATGACCGATGGAGACCACAGCTTCACAAAGAGTGGAAGGAAGGCAGCGCCGGGCAAGTTACGCCACAGTTTGTGGATGGATTGTAGATGCGTGGGCTAACGTGTCTGCTGGCACTGTTGTTCCAGCTTTCACAAAAGCCGGCATCATTTCCGAGGGGCCTCACGGCACGGAAAGTGACTCTGACAGCGAGGAAAGTGGAACTGTTGTCAGGACTCAGCCCGTCAAGCTTGATCCAGGAGAACTGGTCAGCGTGGCCAGAGAGCTGCTCCCGGCTCGTACCCGTGGCCGAGCCGGGAGCAGCTCTCTGGCCACGCCGAGCAGAGCCCTGACAGCTGTTGCATATTTGATTTAGCGCAGCTGTTTAATTCAGAAACGGAGGATGAGGACTTAATTTTTGATTATTCATTGGTGATTTAAAAAATGTTAGTACTTTGTAATAAAGACTTTAAAAAAAAGCACAATCAAACTCAGTTTTGCTCCTGCTCTATTTTTAAATACGCACACTTGTATGCTTGTGTGTGTGTTGTTGTAAGGCGGTGCGCCGTATGTGTGTGTAGACGGCGCCTTCTCGTACGGTGTGCCGTACGGTTGTGAAAATCCGGTAATTTGGAAGTGGGCCTGGGATCCAGACCCCGGTCTGATCTGGACTGATCTGGTCTGATCTGGACTGATCTGGACTGATCTGGACTGATCTGGACTGATCTGGTCTGATCTGGACTGATCTGGACTGATCTGGACTGATCTGGTCTGATCTGGTCTGATCTGGTCTGATCTGGTCTGATCTGGACTGATCTGGACTGATCTGGACTGATCTGGTCTGATCTGGTCTGATCTGGTCTGATCTGGACTGATCTGGTCTGATCTGGACTGATCTGGACTGGCGTGGCCTCTGCTGGTCTCACCCGTCCAGCGAGGCGTCCGTCTGGACCCCGCGCAGGTTCTTCGGGGGGTGCTTGGTGAAGATGTCCAGGGCCAGGTCCTCGTAGAGCTGCCGCTGCTCGGGACTCAGCCCGTCCAGGGACTCCAGCTTCATGAAGGCCTTGGAGCACACGCCGAAGGCCCGGTCGGCTGCAGAGCACACGGCCAGCAGAGAGAAGATCTCCACCGCAGGGATGATGTCCTCGTACTCACACAGGTGCAGGGCTGGGAAACGGAAGAACAAACACTCGTTTCAGCTCGGTGGTTCAGACTGATCGTCTTCTTTCAGACCAGACCGACTGGACCTGGTTCACACCGGTGCGAGACACCCGCGCCCGTCAACACAGACCGTGAACCGAGCATACCGGTGCAAGACAGGAGCAACAGCCCACAATCATTCTTTTAATATTTGAGAAATATTTGAGAAATAGGGGAAATTTTGAATTTGATCTCTAACACCTTGTCATAACTGCATGCGATGCGAGCAAGCGTCAGCGTCAAAAACAATTCCATTGCTTTATTTTTTATTGCACTGTCCATACTGGTTGCGCAGCGCGACGCGGCGCGCCGTTTTGAGCTGGACTTTTGTGGGACGCCCTGTTTCTATTTTCTTCCTGTCGCTCGCGTTGAAAGCCGGTTGAAAGCGCTGTAGGTCATTTCAATACAAGAACCTCAATAAAGTGGCAGCTGCTGGAGGGAGATGGCCAGGGAGCTGGAAGGTTCTGATAAGATAATAAGATATAATAAGAAGAATCTTATTAGGGCTTAATTTGTGCCAGATCCTTCCGGAACAAGATCCGGTACCTATTTGATTGGATCCGGCACCTCCTTTTATCCATATTCTCTCGGCGTTTTATTTCTCTTTGAAGTTACTCATAGATCGCCTGTTTGTCTATGTCGGATGCATTTAATCAGAAAAAAGAGAAGAGGGCCCTTTTCTCTGCGCTCCCTTTCTCCTGCGCTGCGCGTCACCGTCTCCATCACCAAGCGCTTTTCCAAATCCAACTCAGCCTGGATCATTTCTCGTGTGCTCTGCTTTTTCCCACATCCCAGTAATGATCTGACATGTTGACATGTTTGCTGCATTTAACACCACACGCCGCTCACTCCACGCTGTTCACTGTTTGATTGCATCACCACACGCCGTTATTAATTGTACGGTTTTTTCCCCACTTATTCCACCGAACACCGAAAGTGTTTTTTTTGCTATTTTCGGCCGAACAATTTCGGTTACGGAATATTCGGTGCATCACTACGCTTTGTTGTGTGTAGTGAGTGTATACGTGTGTGTAGTTCAGCCTACAGGTGCTGCGCGCTCCATATTAGAACGCGTCAATCAGTTTAAGTTTGCTTTTTGTGATTGTAAATAAAACTACCAGCCCTAATTCAAATTTCCCTCCATTGAAGGGAAACAACGTGAGTGAATCTTTCTTTAACTGTAATGTCATTTGTTGGAGTTTGGAGTTTTTTGGAGTATTTGTCTGAAAGTTGGCATAGACACGAGAATTCAAAAAAGGACAATAAAACTCAGAAAATGTAGTTTCTTCCATTTTCTTCCATCCAGTTATTTCAGTATATTAACATACCCAATGATATTTTCTTCTTCTACAGTATATGTTCATTCAGCTATAATATGCAATAGTCTATAAACAATGAAACAGTCACTGGTGCAATTTCACAAATTTATGGTTACGCGTAAAATCGCCGGCGTAGCCTACGGCGTAGGGTACGCGGCGACGCGCACAGTTCGGTGCGTGTCGCCGCGTACCCTACGCTGTAGGGTTTGCGTTGGTGTAACGCGGAACCATAAATCAGCCTTTTAAAAAGCGAGTTTCAGCTGTCAATCAAAAGAACGTGGGGGCCGATAACGCGTTCAGTGTGGACAGAGAGCGTCCGATGCCACGCAGTGCGACGCGATAGTCGGACGCTCGCGTCCAGTTAGGACAGGCAGTAAGCCACATGTAGTCATCCAAGAAGAGAGGACTGCAGATTATTAGGCTCATTATTTTGATCCAGGTCCTGGTCAAGGTTTCTTCCTGAATAAAGGGGAGTTTGGCTTAAGGTTTTTCTCCCACTAGGGGAGTTTTGCCATTGTTTATGTAATAACTGCTCGGGGGTTTATGTTTATGTTCTGGGTCTCTGGAAAGATCTTAGAGACAACTTCTGTTGTAATAGACGCTATATAAATAAAATTGAATTGAATTGAATTATTAGAAACACTTGATGGGGCGGTAGTGGCTCAGGTGGTAGAGCGGGTCGTCCAAAGATCGGAAGGTCGGCGGTTCGAATCCCGCTCCATCCCAGTTGCTGTCGTAGTGTCCTTGGGCAAGACACCTTACCCACCTTGCCCCGTGTGAATGTGTTTGAATGTGTATGAATGTTGGTGGTGGTCTGAGGGGCCGTTTGGCGCGATATGGCAGCCACGCTTCCGTCAGTCTGCCCCAGGGCAGCTGTGGCTACAAACGTAGTTTACCACCACCAGTGAGGATGTGTATGGATGAATAATGGTCTAAGTGTAGCACTTTGAGATTCATTGAATGGAAAGTGCGTTACAAGTTAAATTCATTATTATTATTATTGATGATACCAGCACAGGTGATTCAAAGTGGAAAGATTTCTGTTATATCTGTGGTCTGAGTGGAAGGAACATATTGGATTCAGCTGGAATGACTCTGAAGTCCTGAATAAAGCTGCAAATTAAACCCCCAGTTTCATCTTCTAGCTCAGGGGTGGCCAACCAGTCCGAGGCTGAGACCACAATTGGTTACTGTGTTACTGCAAAGAGCCACATCGTACACAACAACTGTACCATCCCTCACTCCCTGCTCTCTCTGAGACATAAAAATACCATTAGAAAACGGAAAGGTGAAATCCTGCAATCTGATTGGTTGTTAACTGTGGTATAATGAGCATATTATGTTTCATTCCAATGTATACAGTATACTGTTTATATTTCATAATTATATATTTTTTACTTTTTTTACCCTTTCCCTGCATGTGTGTGTTGAGTGTACTGCTGCTGCACAAAGTGAATTTCTCCATTGAGGAAGAAATAAAGGAGAATCTAATTTTATCTTATCTTATCTACCACGGCTTCTATTCTAAAGCTTCATCACAGCAGATCATTCTGCGTCAGGAAAGCAACAATGTTTCCATGACAACAACCAACTGTTACATATTTTTTGACGGTTACAGCAGGTAACAAAAAGTAGCTGGTCTTAAAATGTATTTTTGTTTACAATACAATTAATTAGGCATGTTGACGGCAAACTTTGATCTCCGGGGAGGAGCTAACGATGGATGGATGGATTAAGGAGTTCCTCTCTCCGAAAAAAAAGACGAGCAAAAGACGACATGCAGAGCTACAGAGGGGCTATTTTTACTGGATAATATGTATTTCTGATTAATTAAAAACTACATAAAATAGATTGTGTATTCCTCTTTCATATTTACATTATTGGTAACAGTTTTTTAAAAGCAATACATCACTTGGCGTCGGGCCGGAAACGCAGCTCAGCTGTGATATAATGAGCGTATACCACGGCCTGTCATGATGTATTGCTTAAATATTCATATTTAATATATATATATATATATATATATATATATATATATATATATATATATATATATATATATATATATATATATATATATATATATATATATATATATACTGTATATACACATACATATATATATTAAACTCTCCCACTCTGTTAAAAACTTCCTGTGTTTATCTTCATATTTTCGTTTGGCCGTGCATTTCTTTCCCTGCCACTTTGAAAGTACATTTTTGTCCCTCCAAGTTATTTCCGTCACAAACACGAGCGTGCCCGTATAGCTCAACGGGTTGAGCAGGCGACTTATGTAAACCTTCCCCTGTACAGCGAACGCGGGTTTGATTCCAGTCACTGCATATTTTGCCCCCACTTCCTACGTGTCTGTTTTTCACTGCACCATCAAATAAAGTCGCAAGAGCCGCCTGACACCGGGCAAAGAGCCGCCTGACACCGGGCAAAGAGCCGCCTGACACCGGGCAAAGAGCCGCCTGACACCGGGCAAAGAGCCGCCTGACACCGGGCAAAGAGCCGCCTGACACCGGGCAAAGAGCCGCATGACACCGAGCAAAGAGCCGCCTGACACCGGGCAAAGAGCCGCATGACACCGAGCAAAGAGCCGCATGACACCGGGCAAAGAGCCGCCTGACACCGAGCAAAGAGCCGCATGACACCGGGCAAAGAGCCGCATGACACCGAGCAAAGAGCCGCATGACACCGGGCAAAGAGCCGCCTGACACCGGGCAAAGAGTGGTGCACTGGTGTCGGGTGATGTCGGGTGGTGTTGGCCGGTGTTGGCCGGTGTTGGCCGGTGTTGGCCGGGGTTGGGTGGTGTTGGCTGGTGTTGGTGTTGGCTGGTGTTGGGTGATGTTGGGTGGTGCTTGGTCACCTGTGCGCGTGGCGTGGTCGGTGCAGCCGGCGTACAGCTGCCGCTGTGCCAGCAGGAAGTAGTGGTAGGCCCCCGCCCCCCTCCAGGCCTGGTCCAGGACCCGGGCTGGAGACGTTGCGTCCTCCTCCAGCAGGCCGGCCAGCACCGACGTCGCCTGCTCAACCACACAGACAACAACCGTTAATCCATCAGTCACATTACACAAACCAGCAGTGCCAATCATTCAAGGCTGGATTTCTAGAACACACTCATATTTTGTTCATAGGGCTTGGTCGCCAAGTTGCATTCTGGGACGCGGCGGCCATGTTGGCAGTTTCGTGAGTGTAAACAAACAGCAGTGTAGTAGCAGTGTAGTAGCACCAAGTGAACAGACGGACCGCAAAAAAAAAAAGTTAAAATGCCGGAAAGGAACTGAAATTTATCGGGATACGTTAAACAAGGAAGGCAGTTTTATCTGAAGATTGGGGTTAATCGCACCGCAGAGAGCTGGCAGGCAACTGCGTTTAGCTGGAGAAGTGGGGAATAAAACCATAACCATAATGTACTGCTATCAAAACTCATTGATTTTAATTTTTCTGTTCAATCCATGATGTGGTTCTGGTCATACTTGTCACACAGACAACAATGTACTGTTGTGGACGGCTCTAGGTCCAGCTTTATGAGCTGTCCAGTAGGGGTCCCCCAGGGGTCCATACTGGGGCCAATTTTATTTTCACTTTATATTAATGACTTGCCTTAACACTGCCCACATGTGGACGTCCAACTCTACGCAGATGACACAGTCTTATTCACCAAAGCTAAAGACCCTGAGGAAGCAGCTTGCGTACTCTCTACAGCTCTTACACACATACAAATGTGGCTCGACAGATCATGTCTTGTATTAAACGCTAAAAAAACCGTATGCTTATACTTTTCTAAGCAACCTTCCCCTATGCGTTCTCTACCCGGGGTCAGCTTAGGCACTGAAAAGTTAGAAGTGGTAACAGACTTTAAATACTTAGGTGTTGTTCTAGACTCAAATTTCTCTTATAAAACATATAAAAATGATCACTAAAAAAATAAAGTTCAATCTTTATAATTTTAAGCACATTAAATGTGCCATGTCAAACACTGCTGCCCTAACATTTTTACATGCTATGATTTTCTCACATTTAAACTACTGCATCACAACCTGGACCATGGTGGGGCCTACCACACTCAAAATCCTAGATAAAAAACCTATCTCATACCATCATTGCAACATCTTGGACAAATACAATCTATGAAGCTTCGACAACTTCTGCAAATTCTCATACAGTTGTCTAATGTATAAAACCCTACATGGCCTGGCACCACCTTGCCTCCAGGAATTTTTTAAATACCGACAGTCGCGGGTCACTCGAGCACTCGAGGTTCCGTTCAGAAAAACTGCTTTTAGCCATAACGCACTCTATAAAGGGTAGTGCGTTATGGAATTCTATACCTGTACACATAAGGGAATGCCCCTCTTTAACAACTTTTAAAAACCAGATAAAAATATGGCTCAGAGGTCAACAAATGTGTACACACACCTAATGTGTGTTTGGGCCTCCTCCTACCTACTAACTTTTTTTTATCATTCTCATTTTACTAATTGTACTTGTCTTTACTAATTGTACTTGTCTTTGTTTCTGTTTTCTTTTTCTTATTGCATTTTTATCTTCTCTGCTTTTAACACCTTACCTGCCTATATTGGACTACAGATGGAAACTAGCCTTGTGCTACTACAATCTGGCACATTTACATATGTATATATGTTCATCAATGTGCATTGTCCTGAGAAATAAATAAAGTAAAAAAATAAATAAAAAAATAAAACCGACTCCGGTCTGTGTGAGTGTTTGTTTGTGGTTTACTGTGGAAGGTTATGTTTGGTCGTCTTACAGCTACGATCCAAGCGAGCCGACGACTCTTTTGCTATGTTATCTCCGATGCTTGGTGTCCGTGGTTCTGCCTCCAAGCAGGAAAGCAGTGAAAAGTTAAACCATTAGCGATCTTTTCCCCACGTCTGTTATGTGTGGAGCTGCTGCAGCTACTACACAGCAACAGGTTACCATGGTTACAGAATAACGGACAGTAACGATTACAAGTAAGACACAACAAAGAGGGAGCACGTCTGTACACAGTGCGCAGTGGTCCGAAGAGCAGCTCAGGTAGCATCCAACATGGCGGCTCCGCCAAGTGATGACATCAAGACGACCAAGCCCTATTCAGTCAAAGCTATTAACAATCCATGATCTTGTAAAATATTATACATCAATAATCTTATTTAAAGCACTCAACAAACTACTACCAAGTAATATACAAGATTTTTTCACAATTCGGGAGAGAACTCATAATTTGAAAGGATATGTAGATTTTAAAATACCTAAAGTTCGAACCACTCGTAAAGGTTTTTGTGTGTCTGTATGTGGTGTGAGACTCTGGAACATGCTGGATATCCAATACAAGCAAAATATCCACAGATTTAAATTGCTAAATAAACAACATAACATAGTCTAGTCAAAGTATAAAGAGAGTGGGTTGTAACAATTTGTTAAATCAACTTCGGTCTTGAAATGTTGATGTGTACTTGTTGTTCCTCATTAAGTTGGTATGTATTGTCCATTACATTCTAGTACTGTTGTTCTTACCATCACTGACGTGTGCGTATGTATGTATGTATGTATGTATGTGTGTGTGTGTGTGTGTGTGTGTGTGTGTGTGTGTGTGTGTGTGTGTGTGTGTGTGTGTGTGTGTGTGTGTGTGTGTGTGTGTGTGTGTGTGTGTGTGTGTGTGTGTGTGTGTGTGTATGTATGTATGTATGTATGTATGTATGTATGTATGTATGTATGTATTCACTACCGTTTCATGTTTGAAATAAAAATTTTAATTTCAAATTAAAGCTGTAAGCAGCGATGAACGGGCCCTTGCGCATGCAATTTTCACCAATAAAAGTCAAGGACTCAAAACCGAGTCCGATGACACTCTATTGGCCCTTTTCCACTAGTACCTACTCTGCACGGCTCGCCTCGCCCCCGTCTTGCGCTTTTGCACTACGGGACAAGACGGGTAGAGGCTGGTCGAGTAGATACTTTTTCTGTACCTACTCTGCCGAGGTTCTAAGCGGCGGAGTCGGCGCTGTATCTAACATCATCACACTACAGGCCACCGATTGGTCGGGGGGCGGAGCCGTCAGACGTTTGAATCAGGAAGCGGGAGTCAGTGCAAGAGCGGCTCGCGGCTTCCTCATTTTATTCAACAGGCAACGGCAGCAAAAGTCTGTTTCTGATCCAACTCTGAGGGGCAGATGTTCATAAACCTGGTGCTGAGGAGAGAATTAAAAAGGGATCTAGACGGAGATAAGGAACGACCAGACCTACCAGGAGCTCTGTCTCTTCATAGCTGCTCACGGCTCCAGCTGAAGGCTGATTTAAGGTTCCACGTCACACAAACGCAGAGCCTACGCCGTAGGCTACGCCGTCGATTTATCGCGGAACCATAATTCAGGCTTTATTTCTCATCAGCGCCGACGAACAAAATAAAAAAAAAAAAAAAAGCATTGCCGCTTGAAGCTTCTTTCACTCTCCTTTTTTAACTTGATATCGAACACAAGCCACAGACCCAGCAGCACATCTATCATCTCCTCCAGGTTCTACATCTTTAGTGTTGTTGTCTTCTTAGTTTAGATACACAATCAAATACGTCACAGCAGCTTCACTCCAACCTCCTACTTCTGATCTGGGTATCTAAAAACAAACGAGGACAAAGCGGGTGGAGGCGAGACGAGTCGTGACGAGCTGTCCCGAGTTGGGGTGCGCTGAGTAGATACTAGTCGAAAAGGGCCATATGTCAAACCATTGAAAGTTATGGCAGAAAGTAGGAACTATCAGATATATCGACCAATCAGAAGAAGGGGCGGGGTTAATTCAGGCCAATGAAGGTCAAGTACTCAATACTGAGTCCGATGACACCACCCACATGTCTTTCTCACAACCCGTTCAAAAGTTATGGCAGATAATAGGGACTATCGGATATCGACCAATCAGAAGAAGGGGCGGGGCTAATTTGCACCAATTTTGTTCAAGGACTCAAAACAGAGTCCGATGACACCACCCACGAGTCTTTATATCAAACCATTCAAAAGTTATGGTAGAAAGTAGGAACTATCAAATATTGACCAATCAGATGAAGGGGGGCGCACTTTTTGGCGTCTATCGTCGCCACGGTAACGCTTTTGACTGAGAAAAGTAATGCGTGTTGTCGCAAGATGGAGACTCACATTTTGATGTATAACACACCTGGGTGCACATTACGGTTCAGGCCGTATTAACGGCCGAAGAAATTGCAGAAATTTCACCAAAATTACACGATTAATTCAAAATGGCCGACTTCCTGTTGGGTTTCGGCCATGGCGCCAGGAGACTTTTCTTTAAGTTGCGACATGATACAAGTGTATAGCGATTTTTGTGCATGTACGTCAAACCGTATTGTGGGGCTTGAGGCACAAAGTTTTCTAGGGGGCGCTGTTGAGCCATTAGGCCACGCCCATTAACACATTCACTGCCATTGACGCCCAAGAGTCACAAGTTTCTTGACGTAGTTTCAATGTTTATGTACTCCTAAAACTCAATATTCTGTGGGTCTTTGAAATCAGCCAAAATGCCAAAAACCTCTGGCAGTATGGAGCTCTCTGCTCTGAAAATGGCTGGCAGTCAATGAGTTAATGCAAACCATTAAATATCAAATATTTTCGCCAATTTGGTTACTTTTAGGGCACGTTTAGGGGGAAAAAAGGCCCTCCTTTCATCTGAAAAATAAAAATGAGGATAAAAACGAGAAAAGAAAAAAAAAACGAGAAAAATTCCTACAGATACGATAGGGCACTGTCAGTGCTCGGGCCCTAATAAATTATTGCTTTAAATCTCCTAGCTGCACTTAGAAATACAGGTTAAAGTGCTGAGTGGTCCAGGTGGAGTGGTCACCTGAGAGGCTCCGGTGGCTCCGGTGGCTCCGGGGGCTCCGCTCTGCTGCGTCTTCATCTGCTGGTGGTAGCTCTCCACCAGCTGGGCCGCCAGCACATACAGCTTCTTCACCCGCTGAGGGCGGCTCCTCTTCCTGGCCTCCTCCTCTGCTACCTGCAGAACACATGCGCAATTATGGTCTGGAACTGCACTTACAACCCTGCTGGCCAGGAGGATAGTGTATTTTCACGACCATTCGGCGCGCCGTGTGGAAAGGCGCACCCTCAGTTTTGTGTGTCATTTTTGGATGTAAAACACACATACGGCGCACCAACCGAAAAGGCGCCGTCTACACACACAGAGCGCCGCCTTACAACACACACACACGCACGCCTTACAACACACACAAATAGAGCGAAGAATTTAAAAAAATTTAAATAAAGCGGGAGCAAAACTTAGTTTGATTGTACTTTATTTAAGTTATTACATTAATCAAACCCATCGAAATCTTCATCCTCCGTTTCTGCATTCATCCGAGCCTGATCGCACTGAGACCAGGAGAACTGATCAATGAGATCGGGAGAACTGCTATGTAATTCTTCATATTTAGTTTTTCTTGTGCTTGAATGGGGTAGGTGCCAGGGGTGGTGGGTGGAGGGAGAGGGAGGTTGAGTCTTGTTGTACTTGTTGATATTAACAATGGTTAACTCTGAACTTGTGAACCACTGTATTTTTATGTGAAAAACATCAATAAACAAATTGTTAAAAAAAATTAAAAAAAATTGCCTGATATCTTTAATATCATTGTGCTGGATCAACTGCCAGGTGGTAACCACGGCAACGGAGATTCAGAAAAGAAGAGCCGGCTACCAGGACGGCGACATGAGTGATTTTGTCATTTCTTTTAATTTATTTGGTAAATATAACAATTTTGCTGAGTGAACTAGAATATCTCCCGTTACCAAGGAAACTGAGTTATGGCTTGTTAAATAACTTTGTAACTTACCAGGTTCCAACGGCTGCAGACGAGACATTAAATAGTCGCTCAGCCGCTCAGCTGTGGATTGTTATAAAACTAATGATTTCCACTCAAAACACATTAAAGCATGAATAACTGATTTCATATTTATGTTTTTTGGTAAGTGACTGGTATAAGCGGGATAATGCCCTTCCAGGTGACATTATCATAAATATATGGACTTTGCGGAGGCAAACCGTTCACGCCCCCACGTTGTCCATATACAGTGGGGAGAACAAGTATTTGATACACTGCCGATTTTGCAGGTTTTCCCACTTGAAAAGCATGTAGCGTCCAGGGCAACTAAGGAGTGGCTCCGTAAGAAGCATTTCAAGATCCTGGAGTGGCCTAGCCAGTTTCCAGACCTGAACCCAATAGAAAATCTTTGGAGGGAGCTGAAAGTCCGTATTGCCCAGCGACAGCCCCGAAACCTGAAGGATCTGGAGAAGATCTGTATGGAGGAGTGGGCCAAAATCCCTGCTGCAGTGTGTGCAAACCTGGTCAAGAACTACAGGAAACGTCTGATCTCTGTAACTGCAAACAAAGGTTTCTGTACCAAATATTAAGTTCTGTTTTTCTGATGTATCAAATACTTATGTCATGCAATAAAATGCTAATTAATTACTTAAAAATCATACAATGTGATTTTCTGGATTTTTTTTTAGATTCCATCACTCACAGTTGAAGAGTACCTATGATAAAAATTACAGACTTCTACATGCTTTTCAAGTGGGAAAACCTGCAAAATCGGCAGTGTATCAAATACTTGTTCTCCCCACTGTATTTATGATAATGGACACCTTGACGGGCATTATCCCTTACATAAACACCTTAAAATATATAATATGAGGAAGAAATACCTGGACTCATTCCTATGAGTCCAAGTAGAAGAAATGAGACTAAAGCAGTATCAAACATTGAACACTACATTCAAAAGAACAATCAAAACCTGTATTTTAAGTAAATATAATGAAATATGTTAGTTAAGTTTGATTGACATACCCATAGACGGCGGGAATTTTATTTTATTTTAGTTTTTTATTTACTTAGTTGTTGTTTTTTTTTATTTTTAATTTATGTTATTTGTGAATTTATTTCTTGGAAAAAGGGGCAGATTAGATACGATTCTTCTTCTTTTTTGCTCCCTTTTCATTCACAATTTATGAACATATGTATTTGTATTGAATTGTTTGTTTTATTTTTTTGAATGAAATAAAGAATAAAATGAAATGAAATGAAATGAAAGCGTACCTTGAACATGAGGCTACCGTACCTTGAACATGAGGCTACCGTACCTTGAACATGAGGCTACCGTACCTTGAACATGAGGCTACCGTACCTTGAACATGAGGCTACCGTACCTTGAACATGAGGCTACCGTACCTTGAACATGAGGCTACCGTACCTTGAACATGAGGCTACCGTACCTTGAACATGAGGCTACCGTACCTTGAACATGAGGCCGGCTGCGTCCAGGAAGTGGTGGGCTTTGCGGTACAGCTCCACCGCCTCCAGGGTCTTCTTCTTCTGCAGGAGATGGGACGCGTATTTGGACAGAAGAGACTTGATCTCCTTCATGTTGTGGGCTCTGGCAAACTCCACGGCCTTGTTCCACTGGGGGACAGGAGACAAGAGACAATAGTGATGGAGGGACGAAGCATGGTGGCTCTGCAGCAGGAAATATCAAAGTCTGCTGGGATTTGAAGCTGAGATAAAAGATTTATCCTCCTGTCAAAGTCTGTTTTAAGTCTTCAGTGCTGTGTCCTCTCAAATCCTCTCAAACATGTCCTTTTAAGGCAAAAAGGTCAATATTTACACTGGACAGGAGTGGCAGGACAAGAGTGGGAGGACAGGAGTGGGAGGACAGGAGTGGGAGGACAGCGGGTGTCTCCGCTCTCACCTGGTTCAGGTGGACACAGGTGTCCACGGCTGCTCTGGTCTGGTTGGTCCTCAGGTAGGCGTCCACCGCCTGCTCACACATCCCCACGGTGGAGAACATCTGTCCCATGTCCTGCAGACACACTCACAGTTACAAGGACACTGGTTTAGAGGACAGAACTATAGAGGGAATGGACATGACGTCACAGATGAGACTTCACAGCGGGTTATGCTGAGTGTCAGAAAGACTGAGTGTCAGAAAGACTGAGTGTCAGAAAGACTGGGTGGCAGAAAGACTGAGTGACAGAAAGACTTGTCAGAAAGACTGAGTGACAGAAAGACTGAGTGTCAGAAAGACTGAGTGTCAGCGTAAACTTTCAGTTTGAGCAACTGGAAAACATCTAAAATGGGAAAGAGCTGTTGTGCGATCGACTTTACTCATAGATTTAGCAAGAAATCTGAGTTATCGTTTTACAGACTGCTGAAAAATAAGCTTAAGAGAGACAAATGGATCGCTGCAATTCTCAGAAACAACTGGATTCCAGGCACAGAAACGTGGATTTGTGGTTCCCATTTTGTATCAGGTAATGTTGGATTTTTGGGTAGCTAACGTTAAACGGTCAAATCATAAAGTTCGGTGTCCTCATCACTTTAATTTCTACAACAAATCCTGCCTTGAAGTCAGACCAAGCGTCAAGACTTTTGTAAGCCTTCAAGCTTTGCTTCGTGTATTTCCCCGGTGTAGAAATTAAGTACATATAAATATCAGGAAACTGGATTGGTGTCCAAATATTAATGTCCATGGACCACTGGTTCTTGGTAACTGTACCAAATATGAATATCCATGGACCACTGGTTCTTGGTAACTGTACCAAATATTAATGTCCATGGACCACTGGTTCTTGGTAACTGTACCAAATATTAATGTCCATGGACCACTGGTTCTTGGTAACTGTACCAAATATTAATGTCCATGGACCACTGGTTCTTGGTAACTGTACCAAATATTAATGTCCATGGACCACTGGTTCTTGGTAACTGTACCAAATATTAATGTCCATGGACCACTGGTTCTTGGTAACTGTACCAAATATTAATGTCCATGGACCACTGGTTCTTGGCGTAACTGTACCAAATATGAATGTCCATGGACCACTGGTTCTTGGGGTAACTGTACCAAATATTAATGTCCATGGACCACTGGTTCTTGGTAACTGTACCAAATATTAATGTCCATGGACCACTGTTTCTTGGTAACTGTACCAAATATTAATGTCCATGGACCACTGGTTCTTGGGGTAACTGTACCAAATATTAATGTCCATGGACCACTGGTTCTTGGGGTAACTGTACGGGTCTCTGTCAAGTCCAACTGACTTTAATTTAAGCTGATAATCAGCTGTTATCCCGTCTTCTCCACTAGTTGCAGATGTTTTTACCACTCAGTGAGAGTAAGGGGGCTGGTCCAGTGGGAAAGTGACGTCAATGCTTGAACTCTATATGAGGGCAGAACAATAACCCCTTGTGTTGTTTGTTGGGGAGTGAACTTGTGTCTCACCGACAGCAGGGGATGGTTCTCCGGCAGCTCCACCATCAGTCTCTCCAGGCCGGAGTAATCCTCCAGCATGTAGTAGCACTCGGCCAGCTTCTCCTGGTTACAGCTCTGGACGTAGTTGTGCAGGGCACTGACCCTTCAGAGAGTGACAGTGGGACGCTGTTTAGCGCAGGGGATGGACTCGTGCGCCAGTATCAGGACAAACTACAAATAAGATACTCAAGACGAATTGACGTATATAAAACACCAGAAAAGATCATCAGTTCCTCATGGGTTCTCAGCCTAGTGATCATTTGTCCGTCAGACCCAGAAATGTCCGTCTCCATCGATGTTCAGAGCGTTTGTTAACACAGTCTGGTTGGTCCGACTGTCACTGGGTGTTCAGGTGCTTCCACAACCGCCCCCCACCCCCACCTAGCTGAAACCGTTCGTCCTGATCAATAGGCCCCTTCCTGTGTGTCCTAGCTGACGCTGCTTTCTAGAGATTCAACCTCCACAGCAGCTGCTGAACCTTCTACTCTCCATCATCCAGTCTGTTCTCTGCACTCACATCACTGTCTGGTTCGGATCAACCAAACTAGACAGAACAGACTGCAGCGGACAATCAGGTCTGCAGAGAGGAGAACTGGGACTAACCTCCATCTATCCAGGACCAGGACCAGGACCAGGACCAGACCCCTCACACCCAGGACACAGTCTGGTTGAACTCCTCCCCTCTGGACGGAGCTACAGAGCTCTGTACGTTTCTTCCCCCAAGCTGTTGCCCCAACGTCAAACTCGTGCTGGGGTCCGTCAGGCCGAGCCTCCTCCCCCCCCCCCCCCCCCCCCCCGCCCCCTCCGAGTGGGAGAGGAAGCCCGGAACCGCTGACTGCGCCCCGGGCTTTCCTGGCCCAGACGGCTGCCGCCCTCGGCCTCCGGCCGACCAGCGGGAGCGGTCGGGGGGCCGCCCTCGGCGCCGGGCCGAGCAGCGGGAACGGTCGGGGGGTCGCCCTCGGCGCCGGGCCGAGCATCGGGAACGGTCGGGGGGTCGCCCTCGGCGTCCGGCCGACCTCGGCGTCCGGCCGAGCAGCGGGAACGGTCGGGGGGTCGGGAACGGTCGGGGGGTCGCCCCCGGCGCCGGGCCGACCGCCGAGAAAGCCGCTCTCGGGGCCGGGCCCATGGTGGCCTCGGGCCAGATGGTGCGTCCAGGACCACCCCCTCCTCCGTGCCGCGGCCCCCGCCAACTGCTGGTCCGCCTCCGGGGCCGCCTCCTCCACGGCGCAGCCCTTTTCTGGAGCTGGTGTGTCCGGGACCGCCTCCTCCGTCACGCCGCCCTTCTGGTCTGCCTCTGACTCCGCCTCTGACTCCACCTCCGCCTCTGACTCCACCTCCGCAGCCGCCTCCGCAGCCGCCTCCGTCCCAGGAGCCGTCGCCTGCCGACCTGCAGCCACTGCCTCCCGGCCGCTGCCGCTGCCTGAGGTTCGCCGCTGCCACGGCGAATCTCAGGCGTGGAGCCGGGGTGGGCCGTTCTGGGGGTCCCGTCGGCTCGGGAGCTGTCGCTTGGCGGCCCGCAGGTTCTGCCTCCCGGCCTCTCAGCTGCGGCGCCGCCAGCCCTTCCCGCGCTGCTGCGGCGTACCTCAAGCGTGGCGCAGGGGTGGGTCGGTCCGCGGGCATCAGCGAGCTGCGCTGGCCCGCTCCAGGGGCCCGCTCCAGGGGCCCGCTCCAGGGGCCCGCTCCAGGGGCCCGCTCCGTGCCTCCCTTCTCCATCCCGTCGGGCCCCACGTTGGGTGCCAGTGTAGCAAGGCTAGTGCTACGGGGGCCCGACCGACAGGATTGAGAGGACACGGAGTTTAGTGCAGAACCCTTTTCATTAACACCACCACACGCCCAGGACACAGTTCACAAGCACCTCACACCAGCAGCACATCACGATCAGCAGCTTCCCAGATTCAGCTTCAGTCTCCCTTATAAGGCTGGCAGGGTGGAGAGGCTGACGGGCCACACCTGTGTCCCATCAGCCTGAGTGGCTGCAGCTCCTCCACCCTGCCACAACGTTTGATGGTCTTTCTCCAATTCCTCTACAGGTCTGGGGGTTGGGAAGGTCCTGATTGGATAGGGGGGGACCGGAAGTTAAACTACCGGAAGAAAAACTAACTTAGCCGCTTAAACTTTGAAAAGCTCACCATTTTGATGTTTCCTGTTTCCATCTGTTCTTTTAATGATTTCTATTTATTAAATAAATGGTCTCTGCTCTTGACCAGCGTTTACTGCGTGCTGCCATCTTGAAACTTTGTTTGGAAAACCAGCCCAGTGCGGAATATAAGCGTCATGGAGACAGACGGGCGAGGGAACGAGCAGAAAGAAAGACCAGAATTAATTTAAAGAGGAATGAGTGGTTACATGATCGTGGAATTATTCCATTGGGATTTAAAATCACAATAAACCAGCCACTTACTTCAGAATTAAAGCTAGGGTCTACGATTTTACCTATTGTACATTTTTATCAAAATCATTTATAAGGTTGTTATGACCCAATAGTGTTACCTATGAAATATGATTAGCAAAAAGAACCAAAAGAAAATATTCCTTCTATCTGCTGTAATCCTGCAAAGAAGTCGACCAATAGGCGCCTTCGGCCCGAACGGCACCTATTGGTCAATCTGCTTGAATGTCAGTGATTGGACAGTCCTCACCTACTCCCCGCCTCCCAAAGTACGGCAACACCAAGGATATTCCTGCTGCTCCCGGACCAGAGGGGGTGAGGAGGGGGGGCTTCGCGTGAGGCAGAGCACAGGGGGAGGGGGTTTGTGTGGAGAGTAGGTGTCTTTTTAAAAAAAACTTAAGATCGTAGACCCTAGCTTTAAGTTTAATTCGGAATGGCCATTTTCATTGGGAATTAGGTGTTTACATGGTCATTTTTACTCATTTTAAATCGTATTGAATTTTAATTCTGAATTAAAGAGGAATTAAACTTCCCACGTAAACGTACCCAATGATAAAATGTTGTTTCTGAACTGAAAATACAAAGAAAGCATCCTACCATAGTTGTCTGTCAGCGTAGTAGTCTCCGATGGCGTTGGACGCCTGCTTGAGCAGAGCGTCGTCACAGTCCCCAGAACCGTTCTTGAGCAGCCCCAGAACCCGGATCCAGTCCCCCAGTTTGATCCTGAGGCTGATGGCCAGGTCCCTGCAGGGCAGACAGACAGATGGCATCATGCCAAGAGGACGGATCTCAGCTGGCTGAGACCCGAGACGCGGTCGTACCTGCGGTCCATGTCCAGGTACATGTTCTCGGCCTCCTCGAACCGGCTGAAGTAGGCGGCCACCTCGGCCTGCTTCATGGGCTCGCTCTGCAGGTGGCCCAGCCGCTTCACGAACTCGATGCCCTGGTAGTCCCTGCAGCGGACGAAGGCCTGGTCGGCCGTTTTCAGGTCCAGCTTCTCCAGGGCCGCCTCGGCCAGCAGACGCCTGGGGACACACACACTAGTGGGGACAGCTCTGGACGGGTTGAACAGAGGAGCAACGTTCCAGGAAACGGTTGGAATAGAGAGTCTGCATTGACGTCACTTCCCCACTGGACCCCCCCTTACTGCACTGAGTGGTAAACACAGCTGCAACTAGTGGAAAAGACGGAATAACAGCCGATTATCAGCTTAAATTAAAGGCAGTTGGACTTGACAGTGACCCGTACAATTCAATTCAATTCAATTTTATTTATATAGCGTCTAATACAACAAAAGTTGTCTCTAGACGCTTTCCAGAGACCCAGAACATGAACATAAACCCCCGAGCAATTATTACATAAACAATGGCAGGTAAAAACTCCCCTAGTGGGAGAAAAACCTTAAGCCAAACAGTGGCAAGAAAAACTCCCCTTTAGGAGGAAGAAACCTGGACCAGGACCAGGCTCATAAGGGGGGACCCTCCTCCCGAAGGCCAGACTGGGGTGGTCAGGGACGTCAGCAGCCCACAGCAGGGGGGGAGGGTGCAGGTAGTCGGAAGCAGTAACGGGATGACCAGGGGTGGGAACCGCAGGCAGGTGGAAGCAACAACGGGATGACCGGGGGTGGGGACTGCAGGCAGGTGGAAGCAGCAACGGGATGACTGGGGTGGGGACCGCAGGCAGGTGGAAGCAGCAATGGGATGACCGAGGGTGGGGACCGCAGGCCAGCTCGAAGCTCCCGAAGCTCCGGCCCAATCAGCAAGCCCCAGGTTGGGGTGCAGGGTCGGGGAAAGGTTGAGAAGGGGCAGGGCCAGGGGGAGGAGTCTTGACGGACAAACCTCTCCCTCGCCTGACCGGGCCGTTACCCTGCCCCTCTCACTCTCACGCTGCAGGTTCAGGTGTTGTGCATTCAGAGATGCTCTTCGGCACCTGAAGAACTAGTGGTCCATGGACATTAATATTTGGTACAGTTACCAAGAACTAGTGGTCCATGGACATTTATATTTGGTACAGTTACCTGAAGAACCAGTGGTCCATGGACATTAATATTTGGCCACGAATCCAGTTTCCTGATATTTATATGCTACTCAGTCTTTCTGCTTTCTGCTTTTCTCATTGGGAGAAACCCGCTGTGAAGTCTCATCTCTGACGCCATGCACATTCCCTCTATGCGTTGCTTTTTTTCCTGAAGTAGAACACAGGATCAGCGCTCCATGAAACGGCTGTAATACTCTGAGGTGTAAAGATCATCTCTGTGCGGCACACGAGGGCCGTTCTGTGGACGGAGCCAGATCTTGAGTGATCCTGCAAGAACTGACACTGTAGCCAGAGAACACACGGCAGCAACACCACCCTGGAATAAACCGGCTTCTCCCTCACTCTCCACCTCCACCAGCACATTCCTCTGGACGGTTCAGACCAGAGCTGGAGCCTCTGCAGGTACTCGACAAACCCACGACTTTAGGGTTTAGGGTTCACATCTCTTGATCTGTTGATTTTTGTGCTGTGTAACTGACACCAGCATGACCCCTGTTCTGGTTCAATAAACCAGAAGGAATGTTTCTGCAAACAGCAGAACACGTGCAGCCTGATCCACAAACCCGGGAGAAGCTCGGCTGAAGCTGCTGAGGCAGCGTTCTTTTAGAAATGATTGAAATCATACATCACGATGGTGGTAGGATTTATGAAACTGCTTCAAGGTTTTTAGAGATGCTACATTCTAACTACATGAGGAACGTGAGATAAAGCTTCCACCTGGAGTCCGACCTGGAGACCCCCACTCATAGAAAACAAGAACCCTCCTTTCATAAGGAGGCTGGAGGAACACTTCCCTTCTGGGGGCGTCTCTCCAGCTGGAAAATACTGTGCATGATATAATAAAGCTTGTATCAACATTTGATTGTGTTCTCTGGTCTCCTCATGGTGCAGCACATTAACCAACACGCACGACTTTCAATATCATATAGAGGGAATGACGTCACAGATGTCCACTGAGTGTCAGAAAGACTGAGTGACAGAAAGACTGAGTGACAGAAAGACTGAGTGTCAGAAAGACTGAGTGTCAGCGTAAACTTTCAGTTTGAGCAACTGGAAAACATCTAAAATGGGAAAGAGCTGTTGTGCGATCGACTGTACTCATAGATTTAGCAAGACATCAGAGTTATCTTTTTACAGACTGCTGAAAAATAAGCTTAAGAGAGACAAATGGATCACTGCAATTCACAGAAACAACTGGATTCCAGACACCGAAACGTGGATTTGTGGTACATATAAATATCAGGAAACTGGATTCGTGGTCAAATATTAATGTCCCTGGACCACTGGTTCTTGGTAACTGTACCAAATATTAATGTCCATGGACCACTGGTTCTTGGTAACTGTACCAAATATTAATGTCCATGGACCACTGGTTCTTGGGGTAACTGTACCAAATATTAATGTCCATGGACCACTGGTTCTTGGTAACTGTACCAAATATTAATGTCCATGGACCAGTGGTTCTTGGTAACTGTACCAAATATTAATGTCCATGGACCACTGGTTCTTGGTAACTGTACCAAATATGAATGTCCATGGACCACTGGTTCTTGGTAACTGTACCAAATATTAATGTCCATGGACCACTGGTTCTTGGGGTAACTGTACCAAATATTAATGTCCATGGACCACTGGTTCTTGGTAACTGTACCAAATATTAATGTCCATGGACCACTGGTTCTTGGGGTAATTGTACAAAATATTAATGTCCATGGACCACTGGTTCTTGGGGTAACTGTACAAAATATTAATGTCCATGGACCACTGGTTCTTGGTAACTGTACCAAATATTAATGTCCATGGACCACTGGTTCTTGGGGTAACTGTACCAAATATTAATGTCCATGGACCACTGGTTCTTGGTAACTGTACCAAATATTAATGTCCATGGACCACTGGTTCTTGGTAACTGTACCAAATATTAATGTCCATGGACCACTGGTTCTTGGTAACTGTACCAAATATTAATGTCCATGGACCACTGGTTCTTGGGGTAACTGTACGGGTCACTGTCAGGTCCAACTGCCTTTAATTTAAGCTGATAATCAGCTGTTATCCCATCTTCTCCACTAGTTGCAGCTGTTTTTACCACTCAGTGAGAGTAAGGGGGGGTCCAGTGGGGAAGTCCCTCTATCATGAGACTGTCAGTCGTCTCCTCAGTGTGTCCCGGTCGGTACTTGCCACAGTCTGGGGTGAGGATTGTCCTCGATGAACTGCAGAGCGTCCTCGATGCCGACCTTCTCCATCAGAGCGCGGCTGTCTCTCAGGGAGCGGATTTCAAAGTTGATCAGGTTGTCCTTGTTCGGCCTCTCGGGGTCCTGGAAGACACGGCCCCATTTCAGTCGGACCCCTTCCCTCTGGTGGCGCCAAGAGCCACAGTTCTGATCCATTACAGGCTGAATTCTGGTTCTGCGTTAAACCTACACCGTAGCCTACACGGCTACGTGGGAGTCTCTCCTTAGCCTACGGCGTAGTCTGACCTGCACCTCCCAAAAAATGTAACTACGACCCAACGGAGACCGAGAGGCTGTGATTGGTTGCTTGGTAGCAACGCATTTCTGGTTCTGGTTCGGGAAGCAGTCATTGTTTTGTTTTTTTGTACAATAGTTGTCTTTATGTCTTTGATTCACTGTGACTGGAAAAACCGGACGCTAAACAAAGTATCAACTAGTGCTCTGGGGGGGTGTTGCACCGTGGAGAAATGACGGAGAAGAGTGACGGAGAAGTCTGAAGGTTCACAACGGCGTCATGGCAACGGCGTCACGGCAACGGCGTCACGGCAACGGCGTCACGGCAACGGCGTCACGGCAACGGCGTAGGCTCTGCGTTGGTTTAACGCAGAACCTTAACCCTTGTACTGTCTTCGGGTCAAAATGACCTAATTCATCCATCCTTCTTTCCTCCTGCTCTCTCCTTCCTTCTTCCCTTCCTATTTTCTCCCTCCCTCCCTCCCTCCCTCCCTTCCTTCCTTCCTTCCTTCCTTTCTTCCTTTCTTCCTTTCTTCCTTTCTTCCTTCCTTCCTTCCTTCCTTCCTTCCTTCCTTCCTTCCTCTTGCTCTCTCCCCTCCTTCTTCCCTTCCTCTTTTCTCTCTCCTTCCTTTCCTTCCTTCCTTCCTTCCTTCCTTCCTTCCTTCCTTCTGATTTCTCCTTCCTTCTCCCTTCCTCTTTTCTCCCTCCCTCCCTCCCTTCCTTCCTTCTTTTTTCCCTTCCTTCCTTCTTTCCTCCTGCTCTCTCCTTCCTTCTTCCCTTCCTCTTTTCTCCCTTCCTTTTCTCCCATCTTCCCTTCCGTTATTTCTCCCTTCGTTCTTTCTTTCCTTCTTTTCATTCTTCCTTCCTTCCTTCTTTCCTCCCTTCTTCTCTCTCCTCCTCCTTCCTTGACCCGAAGACAGCACCAGGGTTAATTCAGGCTTTAGACGTGTCAACAAACACGTGAGCAGTAACTTCATCTCATAAAACAAAGGTGTACCTTCATTATTTCATCCAGCAGAACAGATTTGATTTCCAGGTCCTCAAAGTTACAGATGTATCCAGAAGTCTGAATAGGTTCCTGTTGTTGAGAATACAGTAAAGTAGTGCAGGTGAGGGACGTGTTACCGGAGCAGCCGTTGGACTGCGGTGGGGGGTTTCCTGTCACCTCTGGGTCCAGGTTCCTGAACACGTACATCCTGGTCTTCTCCATCATGGCAAACAGGTCCGGGTTGTCGTTAGCCCACTTCATGTCCCAGACGTCTTTGCGCTCGAACCTGGATGGATCTCCGGCGGACGCCGTCGTCGTCTGAACTTCCAGGTCTAACAGCGTCAACACGCCGGCGATGTCGATGATGGCCAGACGGCTAAAGGAGAAACCAGACTGATTATCGACGGGCTCCAACAGCAGCCGGAGCAGTGTCTCCGTGTGCAGGCGTGAGCGCAGCGACCTGGAGTTGCAGTTCAGGGAGAGGTGGTGGGCCCGGCTGCTCAGGCTGTACTTCTGCACCAGGGCCAGGTTGGGAAGGCTGTATCTGAGGACGCTGCCGGACTCACGGCCCTGAGGAACAGACACTCTCTCACTTCACCAGTCCACTGTTTGCTGTCAGATGTTGTGGTTAGACGGGACTACGTACCACCACCAGGGTGTTGTCTGTCGCTGTGATGCAGCAGACGGGGTCTCGAGTCGCCTGAAACACAGATGAAAACACCACAATACCACAATAATTCATCTGCTCAACTCTTAACGACAACTTTGGAGTTTGAAAGGAATGTGTGGCAGTTTTTTTGAGCCGTGTTTAATGCAAAAGGTTATTTTGATGTGCTTAAAAGCAGGGCTGGGGATCCATTCAAATGTCAAGAATCGATTTGATTCTGATTCTTAAGATTCAGAATTGATTATCAAGATTTGATTGGATTCCGATATTGATTTGTGTTAGTGTTATTAAAACAGTTTTTTGAGCTGTTGCATGAATGATATGACTGTAGTTCTGCAACATATTAATACTAGTATTATATTGAGATTCAACAGCAAGTATTGCAGCTAATGATGCTGTAAGGACCAATCAGCTCCCAGAATGCTGATAGAACTGCTTTAGGCTGTATTTTTTTTTTATTTCGGCTGTATCTGAAATCGCATACTAACGTACTACAAGCTACATACTGCAAAGTATGTACTGTATACTGCATACTAAATGAAGGATTCAGTAGCTGCTCCAGCAGACCGTTCACACAGCAGTAGCAGCCAAGTATCCCAGAATGCATTTCACACCAATTCAATTCAATTCAATTCAATTTTATTTATATAGCGTCTAATACAACAGAGTTGTCTCTAGACGCTTTACAGAGACCCATACCCAGAACATGACCCCCGAGCAGTTATTACATAAACAATGGCAGGTAAAAACTCCCCTAGTGGGAGAAAAACCTTAAGCCAAACATTGGCAAGGAAAACTACAGCGGAAGCCCAGAGCTAAAAGCTGTTTTAATTTCAGCTGTAGTAATATGCCACTTTATTAAGTTTTAATTTTTTTTTCAGGCGTGAAAGTAACCGTTAAGATCCCCAACCTGGGCTCAGTTTATCCAAATAACGCCCGGAGTACAGACGTGATCGCCGGGTCAACCCGCGCCGTCGTCCCGGGGAGAAACCTGCAGCTCTGTGGAGAATTCCCGCTGGCTGAAATAAATCATTTAGGAAGATAAATGTTGGTTTAATAAATGAAATCTAACAATTGTAGCTGCCACATTAGTTTGTCTGAATATAAAGTGAAGCTTCACGTTTTACTGGATCCCAAGAAGCAGCACCTTGAAATACGGAATTGTTCTGTCATTGGGAATTAAAAGTTGAGTTCCGTATTGAATAGACTGGTCTGATGCAGCTGCAGATTTTTTCCAAATCAGTAAAACATCTGGGTATTTTTCGCACACTGCAGATTTAGCTTCTGGTCACATACAGCATACTGCATACTACATTCTGGCTAAATCAGTACGTACTAGTAGTACAGTATGTACTAGTAAATCAGTACGTACTAGTAGTAAAGTATTGGCGCTTTTGCATTAGTACCGCCTTAACTCGGTTCTACCCGCCACGGCCCCGTTTTGCGCTTTTGCACTAGGGGCTGAAGCGGGCAGAGCCGCTCCAAGCCGATACTATTTCTGTAACCATTTCAGCGAGGTTCTAATCAGGGCTGAGCAGACTATTTCTGACGTCACCACGCTCCGCGCCACTGATTGGTCGGGGGGCGGGCCCGTCATCACCCTCCACGCCTCTGATTGGTCGGGGGCGGGGCCGGCAGACGTTGGAATCAGGAAGCGGGAGTCAGAGCGAGAGCGACCCGCGGCTCGCAGCGATTTTATTATAAAGCGCAAAACGTCTGTTTGGTGATCCAACTCTGAGGTGCAGATGTTCATAAACCTGGTGCTGAGGAGAGAATTAAAAAAGCGATGTAGACGGGCTGTTTTACTCTCAGCCGCTCGCGGCTCCAGCTGATTTCTGATCAGCGCCGACATGAACAAAGCGGTTGCGCAATCGAGTACGTCACAGCAGATTCACCCCAACCTGCCCGCTTCTCCCCTGGCTGTGGAAAAACACACAGGGACAAACGGGAAGAGCCGCGACGAGCCGCGCGGAGCCGAGCCGGGCTAAGGCGGTACTAATGCAAAAGCTCCATATGCGAGTTGGGAAACGGCCATCGTGTGGGTCAGAATTACCAAACAGATCCAGGGCAGCAAACAGAGATGGATGAAATTGTCGTTATTTTTTCCCACATTCCGTTATTATTTTTTCGTTTTTCTTTTTTTTTCGGCTTTTAATTTTTGAGAATTCGGTTTTTAGCATTTTATGCAAATGTAACCCCAAGACAGTATATAAAGTAATGAAATATAGACAATTTATGCAATTATAACTGAAAACTTTAATGTTTTCATACCTTTAAACACATTTAAAGGCAAAAACATGGCACCAGTTATTCTGGTGTCCAACAAAACATTCTTTTTTGGGCATAAACAAAAAAATATCAAAAGTTGTAATGTAATGATGGGGGGGAAAAAAAATCAATCTTTAGACATACAAATTCTTAGGAATTAATATGAGAAGCGATTTAGAATTGGAAAATGGATTTTTTCAACACAGACCTACTTAACCCTTGTGCTGTCTTTGGGTCAAAATGACCCAATTCGTCTATCCTTCTTTCCTCCTGCCATGCTCTCTCCTTCCTTCTTCCTTTTCTCTTTTCCTCCTTTTTTACCCTCCTTTACTCCTTTTTCTTCCTACCTCCCTTCCGTAATTCGTTCCTTTATTACCTTCTTTGCTTTTCCTTCCTTCTTTCCATATTTTCTCCATTCCTTCCTTCTTCCCTCCCTTCTTTCCTTTTCTCCCTTCTTTTCTTCCTTTATCCCTCCCTTCCATCTTTTCTCCCTTCCTTCATTCCATCTTTTCTCCCTTCCTTCATTCCTTCTTTTCTCCCTTCACCCTCCCTTGACCCAAAGACAGCACAAGGGTTAGAAGTACTTGGAAGGAAACATGACTGATGTTTCTTACAGTGAAAGCTTTGGCAGACTCTGGAGCCGCGTCGCCCGCGCCCGCTGGACTATCGATGTGATGGATCCTGAGGACACAGGGAGGAGGAGGCGTGAGAGAGAACAGGAGGCCAGACAGAGCTGCCTATTCACTGGAGGGACTTGTGAGCCAGGTGAGAGCAGGAGGTGGCACCCTGCACGTCTGGAACCTCCATGCCATTTCCTTCTCATGAATGAGTTCTTTTTCAGACGACGGTCCGGGGCCGGCCCTTCTCACCGGCAGCTTTGAACCAGAACACCCAAACTTACCCACGGACTCACAGAATCTAGCACCGGGGTGGCCCTGGCACCGGGGTGGCCCTGGCACCGGGGTGGCCCTGGCACCGGGGTGGCCCTGGCTCCCGGACCGTCAGCACCTTCATCTGGACGGCTCTGGTGACGTCGCTGCACATGAATGTGTCTCTCACTCACCTCTCCTTGCCTCCCCTCTTGGTCCGGGTCACTTGGTTGATTTCCAGGGCGGTCAGTTTCTTTGCCACTCTGTACTGCCACAGATAAAAGGCCTCCTTTGAAGCGGTGATGACGTGAGTCTTCGTTATGGTCACAAATATCGGCTCTAAACGAAGAACAGAAACAACCAGGTCTCAGCGGGGAGGGATTGCAAAGCGTTGAATACTTTGTACTTGCTAATATACTTGTGAGACCACGTGGAACCTCGTGCTTCAGAGGTGGAGACTGCACTAATAGGTTTTTATGTACACTTTCTTATAAGTAATACAAACGTGTATAAATATTGTAAAGTGTTCCACCCTCCATTTGAACGTCTAAAGCCTGAATTATGGTTCTGTGTTAAACCAACGCAGAGCTACACCGCCACCGCGGCGCCGTCGTGAACCTTCAGACTTCTCCATCATTCCATTTCTCCGCGGTGCAGTTCCACCCCAGAGTGCTAGTTGATACTTTGTTTAGCTTCTGGCTTTTCCGGTCACAGTGAATCAAAGAGATTTTGGTCCGCGGGTCGAGGTCGTCACGTGATCCCGCTGCACCAATAGGATGTTACTAGTAAACAATATATTAATATTAATAACCCAATATCGCGCTACAGTTTGTCACCTCCACGACACGTAGCTGCACGTATATATATATATATATATATATATATATATATATATATATATATATATATATATATATATATATGTGTGTGTACAGCACTTGGGCAGACCTACACTTACATATAAGAATATAAGAGTTTCAATAAGCTTACTTTAATATTACTTTAATTTAACACCCCTACTTTAATAACTGTTCAATATAGAGATATAATACTCAAAATTATATATATATATATATATATATATATATATATATATATACAGTCAAAAACAAAACAAATCAAAGCAAACAAAAGAAAACAAAACAACGCCCAGCATTTAGTTGTGCTACTATGTATGTACGTACTAATAGAAGTAATTATAATGCATAGTATTACATTATCATTACTTTACTATAATACTACGATATAATAGAGAACAATAGACAGCAATGATATAACAATATACTTGAATAACTATATAAGAGTAGATATGCTATATATACTGGTTCATATATTCACCTCCAATTAAAATGATATAAATGTGTAGGAACTCACCGATGTCGATGTACTTGGTGTCCAGGGGAGTCCCCAGGGAGTTGCACAGGTTCAGCACGTACTGGAACACAGCAGGGACTTTACTGGACAGCTTTATATTCAATTCAATTCAATTGTATTTCTATAGCGTCTATTCCAACAGGTTGGGCCCAGTTTTGTGTTGTGAGATTTGAGGCTGAACATTACCCTTGTTGCACTTGCAGCATCCTCCTGTGTGACCAGTGATTTAACACAGGGAGTAAGGAGACAGAACTTTAGTGAAAGATCCCAGCACAGATGCACATACAGACACACATACAGACACACATACAGACGCACATGCAGACGTACATGCAGACGCACATGCAGACGCACATACAGACGCACATGCAGACGCACATACAGACGCACATGCAGACGCACATGCAGATGCACATGCAGACGCACATGCAGACGCACATGCAGACGTACATGCAGACGCACATGCAGACGTACATGCAGACGCACATACAGACGCACATGCAGACGTACATGCAGACGCACATGCAGACGCACATGCAGACGTACATGCAGACGCACATGCAGACGCACATACAGACGCACATGCAGACGTACATGCAGACGCACATGCAGACGCACATGCAGACGTACATGCAGACGCACATGCAGACGCACATGCAGACGCACATGCAGACGCACATGCAGACGCACATGCACAGGTTCAGCACGTAGACGCACATACAGACGCACATGCAGACGCACATGCAGACGCACATGCACAGGTTCAGCACGTAGACGCACATACAGACGCACATGCAGACGCACATGCAGACGCACATACAGACGCACATGCAGACGCACATACAGACGCACATGCAGACGCACATACAGACGCTGCAGGGGTTTGTACCTGGGGCTGAGTTTCATCTGCCTTGCTGGCCAGGACGCAGAAATCCCCCGAGGTGGTGATGGACATCAAACTCTTGACATATTTGACAAACTTCTCGTTGTTTTTGGTTTCCCAGAAGACCACGCAGTGTTCCTGCCGCTCTGGCGTGGTGTAGGCGTACACCACCGTGCTGCAGCAGTAGCCCCACTGGACACACACACGGAGACACCGGGGACATCAGGACACACACGGAGACACCGGGGACATCAGGACACACACGGAGACACCGGGGACATCAGGACACACACGGAGACACCGGGGACATCAGGACACACACACGGAGACACCGGGACATCAGGACACACACACGGAGACACCGGGGACATCAGGACACACACACAGAGACACCGGGGACATCAGGACACACACGGAGACACCGGGGACATCAGGACACACACGGAGACACCGGGGACATCAGGACACACACACGGAGACACCGGGACATCAGGACACACACACGGAGACACCGGGGACATCAGGACACACACGGAGACACCGGGGACATCAGGACACACACGGAGACACCGGGACATCAGGACACACACGGAGACACCGGGGACATCAGGACACACACACGGAGACACCGGGGACATCAGGACACACACACGGAGACACCGGGGACATCAGCACACACACACAGAGACACCGGGGACATCAGGACACACACACGGAGACACCGGGGACATCAGGACACACACGGAGACACCGGGGACATCAGGACACACACACAGAGACACCGGGGACATCAGGACACACACACGGAGACACCGGGGACATCAGGACACACACAGAGACACCGGGGACATCAGCACACACACACAGAGACACCGGGGACATCAGGACACACACGGAGACACCGGGGACATCAGGACACACACGGAGACACCGGGGACATCAGGACACACACGGAGACACCGGGGACATCAGGACACACACACGGAGACACCGGGGACATCAGGACACACACACGGAGACACCGGGGACATCAGGACACACACGGAGACACCGGGGACATCAGGACACACACGGAGACACCGGGGACATCAGGACACACACACGGAGACACCGGGGACATCAGGACACACACACGGAGACACCGGGGACATCAGGACACACACGGAGACACCGGGGACATCAGGACACACACGGAGACACCGGGGACATCAGGACACACACACGGAGACACCGGGGACATCAGGACACACACGGAGACACCGGGGACATCAGGACACACACGGAGACACCGGGGACATCAGGACACACACGGAAACACCGGGGACATCAGGACACACACACGGAGACACCGGGGACATCAGGACACACACGGAAACACCGGGGACATCAGGACACACACGGAGACACCGGGGACATCAGGACACACACACGGAGACACCGGGGACATCAGGACACACACACGGAGACACCGGGGACATCAGGACACACACACGGAGACACCGGGGACATCAGGACACACACGGAGACACCGGGGACATCAGGACACACACACGGAGACACCGGGGACATCAGGACACACACGGAGACAATGATGTACTTTTAGGAGTAGTTTTGAATCACTATACTTTGTACTTTTACTTGAGTAGATTTGTGAAGAAGAAACTGTTCCTCTTACTCCGCTACATTAGGCTACGTTGAGCTGTTACTTTTCTTTTATCCCTTTTATCCATGTATGCGTCAATCTCATGACATCACTGGGTGATTCTTTGGGAAAAATGTTCTGTTATTATTTTATTTATTTTATTATTAATTTAAGCTATATTTTATTTTTTATTAATTTTAATTTATTTAATTATTTTCTTGATTTAATTTGCCTGAAGATGATTATTTTGTACTTTTGTCTGTTTGAATGGTTGTGTTAAAAAAATAAATCAGACGTTACTCAACAGTTACTCAGTACTTGAGTAGTTTTTTCACCAAGTACTTTTTTACTTTTACTCAAGTAATTATTTGGACGACTACTTTTTACTTCTACTTGAGTCATATTATTCTGAAGTAACAGTACTTTTACTTGAGTACAATTTTTGGCTCCTCTACCAGCTCTTGCTATGAATGAATATAAACACTATTGGGTGAACGGGTAGATTAGTTTATATTTATGTACACAAATGGGCAGCTAATTATATATTAATCGGATAAAACGTATTTGTCACAGTTTCACAGTGTAGGATAGGTTTTTTTTACTGTTTAACTCACTCCCCTGTTTTTCCAGATCCTGCCACCCTAATCAGCCAGATATCCACTCATTCCCTTCACCTGTGCTTCCCCACCCAGCTCCACACCTGGTTTCCCTCATCAGCAGTTCCCCTCATATATCGGCCCATTTCCACCTTCTAGTTTGCCAGATTGTCGTGTATTTTTGCCTCGCTTTCCAGCCTTCATATCCTGTTCTGTTTCTGCCTGCCTGCCTGCCTGTCTTTGACCCTGCCTGATTCTTGGTTTATGGATTTTTGCCTGCCCGTTTTGGTTTTGTTTGCCTGATCTGCCTGACTACCCGGTTTGACCCCTGCCTGCCTTTGACAAAGATTAAAGCCTCTTGGACTCTGATCCTGCCTGGTGTTGTGCATTTGGGTTCTCTGTCCTGTCTGAGCCGTGACAGTATTTTTGTTTACGTAAAGAGCAATTATAAATAAACATAAGATGTTAGATGTTAATTAAGACTAAATTATATAATACAGCAGGTTCATGGCTGTGCATTTAAAAACCCTGAACTTACACCAGTTGACCAAATTCACTGCCTTCACTCAAAAAACTAAGGTTCTTACCAAGAAATGTTCTTATTTCTAACCTAAAAATGCCATTACACCTGATAACACACATCACTTAAAAGGTTAGGTGTTTTTCCCACGTGTTTAAATTGAACTTTTATTTGTGTCAAGCACATTTTAAGTTAAATTAAGTTTTAAGAAAAGTCTTAGATTTTGAGTTTTGTCAGTGTTCAAAATATAATTCTGATTCCTGCTGTATTGGAGCAGATTAGGCACCAGCGCTGCTTGTTTTATCCATCAATTACTAGAGATAAAACTGAAAACTTTGTTTGTGTTTTCACAGATTAAATGCGTTAAATGTGTATGTGCATGTATATACATATATGTATGTATGGGTGTATGTGTATGGATATGTATATTGTTGAGGAATTTATCAAACCAGTTCAGAAGTCCGCTTTGTGGTTTTTATGAGGTTTTATTGAGCCGGCGGTGAGCACGTCTACACAGACCAGAGGTCTGGTAGAAATGCTGACCTCGAGTGATGTTGTAATCAGATTTTTATACAACAAGATGCAGGAATACACGAATCAGGCGAGAGACAAAAAGTAATTTACAGTCGGATGTGAATCGGGCCAAATGTCATTATCAGACATTTGGCATGACTGTCACAGACCTCCAAATCACCCCATAGGGTGCTTTCGTGATTCAAGTCTGTTTGAACCAACTTCCGAGGTGTCGGGATCTGCACGGGGGGTAGGAAGCTGAAGCTACCCCAAAGGTGTTGGGTCCTAGTTCAAAGCCCTGCAGGAGGTAGGACTGGGGCAACCTGCCCCTGCAGGGGGCCAAGCTGCTTCATCAATATATATGTGTATGTGTGTGAATACGTGTATATGTATATATACATATATATATATATATATATATATATATATATATATATATATATATATATATATATATATATAGATAGATATAGAGCAGATGGAGTTAATAGAGATAGTACGGTGTAAAAAAGTATATTTATACAAATATTTATATGAGCATGTGTGTACAAATATATAGAAATATTCAACTATGTGTATGTATGTATAGGTATGTGTGTGAGTATAATTATAGTATAGTTAGTTATTATAAATACTTACAAATGATTAGTGAATAGGGGTAGGATTAAATTAGTTTACACTTCTTCCTACTCCTTTTTGCACATGTAAATTGAGATATTAAGTGTTAAAGAATGAAATTTTTTTTTTTTTTTTTTTTTTTGTTTGCTTTGTTTTGTTTTCTTATCTTTTCTTTTAATAGTTATCTTTTACAAGTACAAAATAAAAATCAAATCAAATGAAAGAATGTCGTGGACAGCATGAGTGACATATGTTAGTAATTACCTTATAATCTGGTCTTATGTTGGCAAAGTAGATGTAGGAGTCTACAGCGAGGGCGCAGCGCAGGCCGCCCCCCTCCCAGGCAACGCCCGACATCTGCTTCCCAGGAACCTTCAGAGTCCTGAGATGCTGGGGAGAAACAGGGAATTAGGAGAATGATTCCCTTTTTTCTTTACTAGGTTGTATTTTCAGAGCTGGAGCTGGAAGTTCTCCGTGATCCGAGGATCCGGCCCAGTTGGTTCACCATGAATACGTTTCCAGCATCAATAACCCTTTTAAAACCCCAATATTGGCAATAACCCAAATTTGCACGGCCATGTAAACACCAATAACCCCTTTGAATAACCAGAATTTGCTCATATTCATGTTTTTAAAAACCCCAATATGAGCCCTGGGTTACTCCTTTTAAAACCTGAATATTGGGTCATGTAAACACCAAACTGAATATCCCCATCAAACGGAACAGGAATGTGTTTTCTGCACATGCTCTGTTCACAAGGAATCCTGGTCTTTTGAGTCCAGGAAGTTCTTCTAAACACGGAGAAACCAAGACCAGGAGGAGACTAATCACTTCATAAATGTAATGAAGGATATGAACATTTCTGCATTTGTAGACGGTAGAAAGTACCGGGATAGAAGATTTACAAAAAGGTGAGAGAAAAGTTGCGCGAAGCAGCATTTGTTTTGAATTTGGATACAGGAAGAAGAAGCAGAAATGACATGAATTGCGTCATGATGTTCTCCGTGCGTCGCTGGTTTGATCCAGATATCCTGAATGATTAATTACCATGTAAACGGAATATTCTGAATGCTCCAGTAACCGGAATATTAGCAATAACCCGAATTTTGACTAATTCTATTCTAATTTTTAAATCTGGGTACAGTGAGCGAAACTAAGACAAAAAAAAAATTGGAAATTATGAGAATAAAGTCATAATATTGCGAGAATTAGTTTTCTCGCAATAGTTTTCAAGTCATTGTCATTAGTGAAACCTGGCTGACAAATGAAAAGGGCTCTAATTTTATATTAGAAGGATACAATCTTTTTAGTGTAAATCGTAAAAATAAAAGGGCTGGTGGAGTGGCTTTCTTTGTACAGAAAGATTTTCAGTGTAGAGTGGTTGACAGTACAGTTGTGGAGGATATCATGGAGAGTCTGACAATTGAAATTAATTCCACTAATCTGAAAAGTATTATTGTGAGTTGCATATATAGGACACCTGGTTCCTGCATCGATTCCTTTATTAATTCCTTGGTTGATATTTTAGGTAAGGTATGTGATAAGAAACAAGTTTTTGTTTGTGGTGATTACAATATTGATTTAATTAAATGGGATGAACATAAAATGACAGCAGAATTTTGTAATACGATGTTCAGTTTAGGTATTTGGCCTCTAATTGATAAACCGAGTCGAATAACTAAAGAGAGTGCAACACTTGTAGACAATATTTTTACGAATATTCATCATCAAGTAACAAGCGGTTTACTCATAAGTGATGTCAGTGATCACCTTCCTGTTTTTGTAGTTGTGCATAATTTAAATACCAAATGTTCGGTTGATAAAAATAAACCTTCCTGCAAATTAAGGAGATTGAAAACATCAGAAAGAATTGAAGCCTTAAGGATGGATCTTAGGAGTTGTAATTGGGACGAGGTTTATGTTGATGATCCAAATCTAGCATATGATGCATTTTTGTCTACATTTTTAAAATTATTTAATAAGCATTGTCCTATAAAATGTGTAGGGTGAAAGATCAATATAAAGGTAAACCATGGATTACAAAAGGTCTGCAAAGGGCATGTAATAAGAAAAATCAACTGTACAAAAAGTTTTTACAGCAGAGAACTAGTGATAGTGAGGAAAAATATAAGCGCTATAAGAACAAACTAACCACCATTATGAGGATTCAAAAGAAGGAATACTATAGTAAAATATTGGCGGACAGTAAAAATAACATACAAAAAACTTGGAAGGTAATCAATCATATTATTCAGAATAAAAGTAATAACTCAGAACTTCCAGATTATTTTATAAATAAAGTTAATAATAAAGTGGATGATTTAAAAAATATTGTTGACGAGTTCAATGACTACTTCGTAGATGTTGGAGCTTCGCTGGCAAAACAGATTACTGTATCCGATGACAATAAAAATATGTTTAATTTGATCAACACTAATGTCAGTTCTGTGTTTCTAAGTGGAATACATGAAACTGATATTATTGAAATTGTAAGAAAATTAAAATATAAGAGATCACTTGACATACACTCCATTGATACAGTAATTATTAAAGATGTTATAAAAAGGAATTTTTCCAAACAACTTGAAGTTAGCAAAGGTGATCCCAATTCATAAAAATGGAGATAAACACTGTATGGAAAATTACAGACCAATATCACTTTTACCGCAATTTTCCAAAATTTTAGAGAAATTGTTTGTGAAACAACTAAATCGGTTCATTAATAAAAATAAATTATTAAGTGAAAATCAATATGGATTCAGAGAAAGTAGAACTACTGCTTTTGCAGTAATGCAAATGGTAGAAGAAATAGCAAATGCAAATGAAAATAACGAGTGTTCTATTGGACTGTATATTGATCTGCAGAAAGTTTTTGATACCATAGATCACAATTCAATTCAATTCAATTCAATTTTATTTATATAGCGTCTAATACAACAGAGTTGTCTCTAGACGCTTTACAGAGACCCATACCCAGAACATGACCCCCGAGCAGTTATTACATAAACAATGGCAGGTAAAAACTCCCCTAGTGGGAGAAAAACCTTAAGCCAAACAGTGGCAAGGAAAAACTCCCCTTTAGGAGGGAAGAAACCTTGAGCAGGACCAGGCTCATCAGGGGGGACCCTCCTGCCGAGGGCCAGACTGGTGGGTCAGGGACAAACAGCTATTGAAGAAATTAAAGATGTATGGAATACGAGGGGTTGCTCATTCTTGGCTGGAAAGTTATTTAGATAATAGACAACAGTGTGTACAAATTAATGATACTATGTCCGCCTTTAGAAAGATTACTTGTGGTGTACCTCAAGGTTCAGTGATTGGTCCAATACTGTTTATTCTTTATATTAATGACATCTGCAATGTAACTGATTTTTTTAGATATGTTTTATTTGCCGATGATACCAATTTGTTTTGCTCTGGTACGAATTTAAGGGAACTTTTGTGTTGTGTAGAAAGGGAGCTGGAAAATCTCAAGACTTGGTTTGATGTCAATAAATTATCTCTAAATATTAAGAAAACAAAATTCATGGTTTTTGGGAATCAAAATGAAAGTGATGGTAATATTAAATTAAAAATATGTAATGTTGATATTGAAAGGGTTTTTGAGACTAAATTCCTTGGGGTTGTCATCGATCAAAAGTTAACATGGAAACAACACATTGAATATATTAAAGGGAAAATTTCAAAATCACTCGCAATCCTGTATAAATCCAGAAATGTACTTGATTTGGCCTTGATTTGATTTACTACTCATTGATTGTTCCCTATTTATGTTACTGTGTGGAATTGTGGGGATCCACCTTTAAAACCACCTTAAATCAATAATAAAACTTCAAAAACGAGCCATACGTACCATCAATAAGGCTGATTACTATACGCTCACACAGATCCACTTTTTCTAAATTCTCATGTTATTAAATTTTATGATTTGTTTTATTTTAAAATCATGCAAATTATGTTTAAAGCAAAATCAAAAATGCTCCCTGATCCAATACAGAGGTTCTTTTCAATTCAGGAGACTCGTTACAATCTCAGAGGTGTCTGTAATTTCACAGTACAAATGGCTAAAAAAGGTATGAAAAGGAGATGTGTCTCCATCGTTGGAGTTAAATTCTGGAATGATGCCAACATAAATTTAAAAACATGTCATTCTTTTGTTGTATTTAAGAAAATGGTTTGTCAAGCTATTTTTGAAGCTTATAAGTGCAATTGACCATCTGTCAATGTTTCTTTGCTTTTCTATTGTTTCTTTGCCTTTTGTTGTTTCTTTGCTTTTCTATTCTCTTTTTGGTTTTCTGGAGGAAAGGAAGGCCTTTTTTCCCCCTAAACGTTCCCAAAAAGTCACCAAATTTTGCACGCAAGCCAGGCCTGGCGAAAAAATTTGATATTTAATGGTTTGCATTCAAGGGCGTGGCAAAATGGCTCAACAGCGCCCCCTTGAAAACTTTGTGCCTCAAGCCCCACGATACGGTTTGACGTACATGCACGAAAATCACTACACACCTGTATCAGTACGCAACTTAAAAAAAAGTCTCTTGGCGTCATGCCCGAAACCGAACAGGAAGTCGGCCATTTTGAATTAATTGTGTAATTTTGCCGCAATTTATGCCATTCCTTCGGCAATTAATACGGCCCGAACCGTAACGTGCACCCAGGTGTTATACCTCAAAATGTGCGTCTCCATCTTGCGACTACGCGCATTACTTTTCTCTTTCAAAAGTGTAACCGTGGCGACGCTAGACGCCAAAAAGCGCGCCTCCCCTTCATCTGATTCGTCCATATTTGATAGTTCTCCAAAAGTCACCAAATTTTGCATGCAAGCCAGGCCTGGTGATAAATTTGAAATTTCATGGTTTGCATTAATGGGCGTGGCCTAACGGCTCAACAGCGCCCCCTAGAAAACTTTTCTCTGCCATAACTTTTGAAAGGTTTGACATAAAGAGTCGTGGGTGGTGTCATGGGACTCGGTATTGAGTCCTTGACCATAATTGGTGAAAATTAGCCCCGCCCCTTCCTCTGATTGGTTGTCCCTATCTCCTGCTATAACATTTGAATGTTTTGACATAGAGAGTCGTGGGTGGTGTCATGGGACTCTGTAATGAGTCCTTGAGCTTCTTTGGCCTTAATTAGCCCCGCCCCTTCTTCTGATTGGTTGTCCCGATTTTCTGCTATAACTTTGGAATGGTTTGACATAGAGAGTCGTGGGTGGTGTCATCAGATTCTGTAAGGAGTCCTTGACCTTCATTGGCCTGAATTAATCCCGCCCCTTCTTCTCATTGGTTGTCCCTTTTTTCTGCTATAACTTTTGAATGGTTTGACATAGGAAGTCGTGGGTGGTGTCATTTCTGATATGCTTAGGGGGGGCGGTGGCCGTGAGTGCGAGGGCCCGTTCATCGCTGCTTGCAGCTTTAATTAATATTAAGACTTTATTCTCAAAATACTACGACTTTATTCTCAAAATATTACGACTTTATTCTCGTAATATTACAACTTTATTCTCAAAATATTACGACTTTATTCTCGTAATATTACAACTTTATTCTCAAAATACTACGACTTTATTCTCAAAATATTACGACTTTATTCTCGTAATATTACGACTTTATTCTCAAAATATTACGACTTTATTCTCGTAATATTACAACTTTATTCTCAAAATATTACGACTTTATTCTCGTAATGTTACAACTTTATTCTCAAAATATTACGACTTTATTCTCGTAATATTACGACTTTATTCTCAAAATATTACGACTTTATTCTCGTAATTTTACGACTTTATTCTCATATTATTATGACTGTATTTTCGTAAATTCCTTTTTTATATATATATATATATATATATATATATATATATATATATATATATAAATATATATTAGTGGTGGGGAAATAAATCGATATTGCAATATATTTTTGCACTCTCTGTAGCAATAAATATCGATAAACTGACGGCATTGACGGGGTTTACGCGGTTGTCACGTGGGAGTCTTCAACTGATGTTCAGGAGATTATTAAGTTCCTTCACACCGTAAGAGCCGCAGTAAAACACATAGCCTATTCATATTACAACACACTTCAAACTAATATTTGCAAACGTTTTCACTGACAACATTACCTTTTTCCTCTCTAACTGAGACGATATAACAAAAAAATCGTTGTAATGTCACACACACGCAGCTGCAGCAGCAAAAAAAACGTTAACTGCGACGGAGGATATCCGGTCCGAACATTCAAAATAAAAGTCCTTTTCAAAATAAAGTTCTCCTTTCATCCTTTAAACCAGGACCCTTGGATGAGAGAAAAACAGAGCAGGGACCCCTGCTTGGAATTCAGATTTTTTCCCATCTTTTTTTAATGTGTCAGGTTTTCTTGACACATTAACAGACAGTTATTCTGTTAGGCCGAGCTGGAACGTTACAATCTCCAGCTTTAAGCTTCGTTATTGTCATTAATTAATCCATCAGGTCTAACTAGCGTTAAATAGGAAATAGCCAAGTCAATTTTGCAAATAATTTTCTTTTCTTAAACAGCTAGCCAGCTCGTTTTTCCGCTCTAAAGTTGACATTAGTCACAAGACTCACGTCAGGGGAATCATTTATGTAGAGGTGTAGACTAAATAGTTATTTTCAAAAGTAGATTATCATTACCTGTTAATGTAGTCTCTCAATCACAAAAAATAAATTAAAGGCTTTTTTTCTTTTTTTTTTCTTCACAAAATGACAGTTCGTTTTTTCTTCTCTCTATTCATTCTTCACCCAAAAATAAATTGATAAATAAAGTTTTTTTTCATTTTCCTTTTTTTCACAAAAAATTAATTATATATATATATATATATATATATATATATATATATATATATATATATATATATATATATATATATATATATATATATATACCGCTGCTTTAAAAGGATCGTTCATCTTTTAAATTAAAGACAGGTGCTAAAATATAGAAGAAATGACCGAATAAGGGCAATTGGTCCTTTACAGGCAGTGAGGTACAACTATGCTAAATTAAGTTGCTTACTGACTTTTCAGTATTAGAAACAAAGCAGTGACTGTCCTGGTTTATATAGGACATGTTATTAATGTTCATGCACTTTCATTTGTCATTGGCAGTGAGGAAATATACAAATGCACTTTCTTTGTACGAAGAAAGTGTAAACTCCATGTAAAATTGAAGAATAGTTTAATTCGGAATTATTTAATTCGGAATAATTAATTCCAAATTAAAAAAACATCATGTAACCGTGGCCATTCACACGTTCACATTCACATGTCCACGTTCACATGACATTCACATGATTCTTCTTCTTTCTGCTCCCTTTCATTCACAATTTAGGAACGTTTGTGTTTATATTAAATTGTTTGTTGTTTTACTTTATCAATGAATGAACTAAAGAAGAAATAAATAAATAAATGTCCAGGTGAAAGGTTGTTCCATTTCTAACTGTAAGAAGGAGAATAAAAACGGTGCCCAGATGTCAGCAGGTCACAGACGGAGCCGTGCAGCAGTCTTACCTCCCCAAACGGAGTGTAGAACTGCACCACGTTGAACTCTTTGTCCTTGCTGGCGGCCCGGAGGGAGCCGGCCACGGCCAGCACGCTCCCACAGTGGTTCCACTGGATGCTGACCACGTTCATCACCGTGTCCACACACACCGGGGCTGCAGGTGGAGGCAAAAGCACCACGCTGTACAATCAGCAGGTCTAACATCCCATTCTTAGCTTGAAATATAGTGGAGTCCTCCAGGGGATTTGAGCTGCTCACTTTCATCACTGTCATAACGCATGATCTGGCACCTTCCGTTGTCAAAACAGATGGCAAGACACGGACAGTCTGGCTCCACATAACCCCCCGTCCCTGCATACCAGTGGATCCCCGCTATGCACACACTTCCAGTCACCGCGCTGAGACAGCTGATGCTCATCTTCCTCTGGAAAACCCAGATAGAACAAGTCAAACCAGTTAGACGGTTAAAGGAAAGTGAAAAACATCCTTTCAATTATTAATCGTATTTGCCTGTGAATGCTAACAATAGACCAGAGCTAATTCTGTGAAGACAGAAATGTTTGAAACCTTCTCATATAATAAAAACATTTGTTTCAAGATTGCCTTAACTGCACTGCAACATAGAATAGAATAGAGTACAGGACTGTCTCAGAAAATTAGAATATTTTGATAAAGTTCTTTATTTTCTGTAATGCAATTAAAAAAACAAAAATGTCATACATTCCGGATTCATTACAAATCAACTGAAATATTGCAAGCTTTTCCTTATTTTAATATTGCTGATTATGGCTTACAGTTTAAGATTAAGATTCCCAGAATATTCTAATTTTTTGAGATAGGATATTTTAGTTTTTGTAAACTGTAAGCCATGATCAGCAATATTAAAATAATAAAAGGCTTGTAATATTTCAGTTGATTTGTAATGAATCCAGAATGTATGACATTTTTGTTTTTGTAATTGCATTACAGAAAATCACAATATTCTAATTTTCTGAGACAGTCCTGTAGGATAGAATAGAATAGAATAGAATAGAATAGAATAGAATAGAAGGCCTTTATTATCATTATAATGGTATGATGAGATAAGGCAGCAGCTCGGTAAAAGTGCACCCATGTAAAGACTATGTAAAGAACAAAATAAGAAACAGGAAACATAAATATATACAGTATACACTATGAAATTGAATGAAGGAGAGAATATTGCACCTGAATGGATGAAGAATATTGTGCAATATGATGTAGCTTCTGAGTTCAGAAAGTTCACAGTTTTTGGGAAAGAATCTGTCCATTCAACACATACAAGTAACTCAACTGCTCACATAAACTTTTAAGCACTTCATTGTGTGGATTTATGACAGGAGCTCCCTGTGGCTTGGGACGCCACAAAGCACAACACCAGTATAACAGTGCTGTTCCAGTAACGCCCACACACTTACGATGAAGTTTCCTTGGTTGTCGTAGATGTGCACCTCCCCGTTGGCCATGCCGAACAGCAGGATCTTGCTGTCAGGGGACCACGCCACATGAGCTAGCTGGATTCCCTTTAATTCCTTTCCCCAAACTCTGTTTCCTGCAAAAGCCAGGTCAGGTTTAGGCATACTAAACCATCTTTCTGGAGGGAGCAATTCAATTCTTGTGAAACAATAGAGGGAATGTGCATGACGTCACAGATGCTTCTTCACAGCGGGTTACGCCCACTGAGTGTCAGAAAGACTGAGTGTCAGAAAGACTGAGTGTCAGAAAGACTGAGTGTCAGAAAGACTGAGTGACAGAAAGACTGAGTGTCAGAAAGACTGAGTGTCAGAAAGACTGAGTGTCAGAAAGACTGAGTGTCAGAAAGACTGAGTGACAGAAAGACTGAGTGTCAGAAAGACTGAGTGTCAGAAAGACTGAGTGTCAGAAAGACTGAGTGACAGAAAGACTGAGTGTCAGAAAGACTGAGTGTCAGAAAGACTGAGTGTCAGAAAGACTGAGTGGCAGTGTAAACTTTCAGTTTGAGCAACTGGAAAACATCTAAAATGGGAAAGAGCTGTTGTGCGATCGACTGTACTCATAGATTTAGCAAGAAATCTGAGTTATCGTTTTACAGACTGACGAAAAATAAGCTTAAGAGAGACAAATGGATCGCTGCAATTCACAGAAACAACTGGATTCCAGACACCGAAACGTGGATTTGTGGTTCCCATTTTGTATCAGGTAATGTTGGATTTTTGGGTAGCTAATGTTAAACGGTCAAATCATAAAGTTCAGTGTCCTCATCACTTTAATTTCACCAACAAATCCTGCCTTGAAGTCGGACCAAGTGTCAAGACTTTTGTAAGCCTTCAAGCTTTGCTTCGTGTATCTCCCCGGCGTAGAAATTAAGTACATATAAATACCAGGAAACTGGATTGGTGGCCAAATATTAATGTCCATGGACCACTGGTTCTTGGTAACTGTACCAAATATTAATGTCCATGGACCACTGGTTCTTGCTAACTGTACCAAATATTAATGTCCATGGACCACTGGTTCTTGGGGTAACTGTACCAAATATTAATGTCCATGGACCACTGGTTCTTGGGGTAACTGTACCAAATATTAATGTCCATGGACCACTGGTTCTTGGGGTAACTGTACCAAATATTAATGTCCATGGACCACTGGTTCTTGGTAACTGTACCAAATATTAATGTCCATGGACCACTGGTTCTTGGTAACTGTACCAAATATTAATGTCCATGGACCACTGGTTCTTGGTAACTGTACCAAATATTAATGTCCATGGACCACTGGTTCTTGGGGTAACTGTACCAAATATTAATGTCCATGGACCACTGGTTCTTGGTAACTGTACCAAATATTAATGTCCATGGACCACTGGTTCTTGGTAACTGTACCAAATATTAATGTCCATGGACCACTGGTTCTTGGTAACTGTACCAAATATTAATGTCCATGGACCACTGGTTCTTGGTAACTGTACCAAATATTAATGTCCATGGACCACTGGTTCTTGGGGTAACTGTACGGGTCACTGTCAAGTCCAGCTGCCTTTAATTTAAGCTGATAATCAGCTGTTATTCCGTCTTCTCCACTAGTTGCAGCTGTTTTTACCACTCAGTGCAGTAAGGGGGCTGGTCCAGCGGGGAAGTGACGTCAATGCAGACCCTCTATTCACAGATGTGTGTAGTAGCAGATGTGTGTAGTAGCAGATGTGTGTAGTAGCAGATGTGTGTAGTAGCAGATGTGTGTAGTAGCAGTGTGTAGTAGGTGTGTGTAGCAGCAGTACCGTCTACAGAGCCAACAATGACCGCTCCATCTTCATACACGATGCAGATCTTATGACCATCAGCATTCCAGCTCATACTCCTCACCACCGACTTGTTTCTGTTGTTGATCATCTCTTCATACCAGGCACCTAAGGATAAATGGGTAAAGATAAATAACTAAAGACAATTTATTTATAATCAGTACTGGAGTTGAGGGGGGATGAGGGGGGATGAGGGGGATGAGGGGGATGAGGGGGGATGAGGGGGGACGGCATCCCCCCTCATCCCCCCTGAAATAAAAACGGTCCAAATCATCCCCCCTGTAAAACTGCCATCCCCCCTTTCCATCCCTTATGTCATTTCAACAATGAATGTGGTTTTACTGCTATTTCAACATTTAGAGTCATCACCAGAAAAATAACACCAGAAAAATAACTTATTTGACAATTCTCACCTGTTTCAAGTAAATTTTCACGTGAAATAAGTAGAAAAATCTGCCAGTGGGACAAGATTTATCTTCTTATTACAAGCAAAAAAATCTTGTTCCACTGGCAGATTTTTCTACTTATTTTAAGTGAAAATCTACTTGAAACAGGTGAAAATTGTTGTTTTTTCCAGTGTTGAGTCTTGTTTAAGGTGTAATGAGATTTTTTTTACTAAAATGACACATTTTAACTAGAAATAAGACAAATATTCTTGTTAAGATTTTGAGTTTTTGCAGTGATCCATGTTACTTATCCTGTGAAGGACAGAGTCATATTGATAAGTTCAGAAAAGTGTTTTTTATTGTTGTGTTTTGATGTATTTGATGTAAGCCCAGTGGATATTTAAAGCTTACAGAAGGCTGCATTTAACTGCTGCTATGTCATTCCTGCAGTATTTCTGCAGGTGTTTTGGTCACTGCTATTATTTGTAATATATTATATTATTTGTAATCACCACAAATGATCTGTCCCCATATGATAAAATCCACCATCCCCCCTGATTTGTTTTTACACCTCGAGTACTGATTATAATGCGAGCAGTATTGTGCCAGCGGTCGTGCCTTTGTAGAGCATCCACACGATGATGAGTCCGTTCTGGTCGCTGGTCGTCAGCTTCTCAAACTTCTCATTCCACGTCACCACCTGCACTGCACCTGCACGGGTTCCAACCACGAGGAGTGAGCGCATTATTATCTGATCTGAGTCAAATACAACACTGGGAACAAAATTCAACAGCAGAACAAAAGAATCTGAATTGTTTCTCAGTTGTAGTTTCATGATTGTTTTGGTTTGTGTAATGTAAAGGAACAGAAATGTTTTTAACTCACCACTGTGTCCCTCCAGGGTCTGGTTCATGGACAGATTACTGGGGGCCGCTAAACCTTTCAGTCTGTTATCATCTGTTGATAAAGGACAGTAAAGGTTTTTGTTGATTTTAATTAACTGTGTTGCACATTTGTTTTAGTTATCAATAACACCTGTAGAGCAACATAGAGGGACAGGATCTGAATGAAAAGGCTTTTCACATTTTAAACTGATTTCCTGACTGTAATAGCAATTGTTTGAAATACTCTGAACTCTTAATCATGTAAATTACATACTAACTGAGTATGACAAAACGAATGCTATTTGATACATTGATGAATGCATTGATCATCAATCATCACAACCACAATCATACTTTTTTTTAAATTGTTAAATAAGTTTAAAGTGTTAAAAGGTGAAAACCGACCCTTGACACTTTAATCCAACCAGGACATGTAGGTAAAAGTACAAACAACTTATTACAGTAACAAGTGTTTGAACTTATTTTGTCTCACACGCAACACAAACACAGACAACCTAAACCTCATCACCAACATCATCAACCTCGGTAACCTCATCAACATCACCAACCTCATCAACATCATCAACCTCATCAACATCATCTACATCATCAACATCATCAACCTCATCAACATCATCAACCTCATCAACATCATCTACATCATCAACCTCATCAACATCATCTACATCATCAACCTCATCAACATCATCAACCTCATCAACATCATCTACATCATCAACATCATCTACATCAGCAACCTCTCCTACATCAACATCATCCACATCATCAACCTCTGCAACCTCATCAAAATCTGCAACCTCATCAACATCATTAACCTCATCAACATCATCTTCTACATCAATAACCTCGTCAATATCAGCAACCTCATCTACATCAAACATCCGCAGCCCCAGCAACCTCATCAATATCAGCAACCTCAGTAACCTTATCAACATCTGTACCCTCAACATCAGGATCATCATCCTCATCAGTCACTTCTTCAACATTATCAACCTCAACAACTTCATAAACATCATCAACTTCAAAAACGTCCTCTTCATCAGCAACCTCATACATACCAGCAACATCAGCAACCTCATCAACACAAGTAACTGTAACATCAGGAACCTCATCAGCAACAGCAACTTCCTCAACCTCATCAACCTCATCAACATCTGCAACCTCAGCAACCTCATCAACATCTGCAACCTCAGCAACCTCATCAACACCAGCAACATCAGCAACCTCATCAACACAAGTAACCGTAACAACATCAGTAACCTCATCAACTTCATCAACCTCAGAAACCTCAGCAACCTCAGCAACCTCATCAACATCTGCAACCTCAGCAACCTCATCAACACCTGCAACCTCAGTAACCTCATCAACATCTGCAACCTCAGCAACATCTGCAACCTCAGCAACCTCATCAACATCTGCAACCTCATCAACATCTGCAACCTCAGCAACCTCATCAACATCTGCAACCTCAGCAACCTCATCAACATCTGCAACCTCGGCAACCTCGACAACCTCATCAACTTCACCAACCTCATCAACATCTGCAACCTCAGCAACCTCATCAACATCTGCAACCTCAGCAACCTCGACAACCTCATCAACATCTGCAACCTCAGCAACCTCATCAACATCTGCAACCTCAGCAACCTTGACAACCTCATCAACTTCATCAACCTCATCAACATCTGCAACCTCAGCAACCTCATCAACATCTGCAACCTCAGCAACCTCATCAACATCTGCAACCTCAGCAACCTCATCAACATCTGCAACCTCAGCAACCTCATCAACATCTGCAACCTCAGCAACCTCATCAACATATGCAACCTCAGCAACCTCATCAACATCTGCAACCTCATCAACATCTGCAACCTCAGCAACCTCATCAACATCTGCAACCTCAGTAACCTCATCAACATCTACAACCTCATCAACATCTGCAACCTCAGCAACCTCATCAACCTCAGCAACCTCATCAACATCTGCAACCTCAGCAACCTCATCAACATCTGCAACCTCAGCAACCTCATCAACATCTGCAACCTCATCAACCTCAGCAACCTCATCAACATCTGCAACCTCATCAACCTCAGCAACCTCATCAACATCTGCAACCTCAACATCAGGATCATCATCCTCATCAGTCACTTCTTCAACATTATCAACCTCAACAACTTCATAAACATCATCAACTTCAAAAACGTCCTCTTCATCAGCAACCTCATACACACCAGCAACATCAGCAACCTCATCAACACAAGTAACCGTAACAACATCAGGAACTTCATCAGCAGCAGCAACTTCCTCAACCTCAGCAACCTCATCAACATCTGCAACCTCAGCAACCTCATCAACATCTGCAACCTCAGCAACCTCATCAACCTCAGCAACCTCAGCAACCTCATCAACATATGCAACCTCAGCAACCTCATCAACATCTGCAACCTCATCAACCTCGACAACCTCATCAACTTCATCAACCTCATCAAAATCTGCAACCTCATCAACCTCGACAACCTCATCAACTTCATCAACCTCATCAACATCTGCAACCTCAGCAACCTCATCAACATCTGCAACCTCAGTAACCTCATCAACATCTGCAACCTCAGCAACCTCATCAACATCTGCAACCTCAGCAACCTCATCAACATCTGCAACCTCATCAACCTCATCAACCTCATCAACCTCAGCAACCTCATCAACATCTGCAGCCTCATCAACATCTGCAACCTCAGCAACCTCATCAACATCTGCAACCTCATCAACATCTGCAACCTCAGCAACATCAGCAACCTCATCAACATCTGCAACCTCAGCAACCTCATCAACATCTGCAACCTCAGCAACCTCATCAACATCTGCAACCTCAGTAACCTCATCAACATCTGCAACCTCAGCAACCTCATCAACATCAGCAACCTCATCAACATCTGCAACCTCAGCAACCTCAGTAACCTCGTCAACATCTGCAACCTCAACATCAGGATCATCATCAGCTACTTCCTCAACATTATCAACCTCAACAACTTCATAAACATCATCAACCTCCCCAACATAAATAACCTCATCAACACCAGCAACCTCCCCAACATAAATAACCTCCCCAACACCAGCAACCTCATCTACATCATAAAGAACCTCCACTCACCAGTCTGAGTTTCCAGCTTCAGGACCTTCAGGAGACCGTCGTCTCCTCCGCAGGCGATGAAGCCCTGGTCCTTGTTCCAGGACACACATTTCAGGTGGATATTGTTGGGAATAGCGATCTATGGGACACAAAACATGCCCGCCCTGTTATAGATTAAACTGTATACAGGACTGTCTCAGAAAATTAGAATATTGTGATGAAGTTCTTTATTTCCTGTAATGCAATTAAAAAAACAAAAATGTCATACATTCTGGATTCATTACAAATCAACTGAAATATTGCAAGCCTTTTATTATTTTAATATTGCTGATTGTGGTTTACAGTTTAAGATTAAGATTCCCAGAATATTCTAATTTTTTGAGATAGGATATTTGAGTTTTCTTAAGCTGTAAGCCATGATCAGCAATATTAAACTAATAAAAGGCTTGCAATATTTCAGTTGATTTGTAATGAATCCAGAATGTATGACAGTTTTGTTTTTGTCATTGCATTACAGAAAATAAAGATCTTTATCACAATATTCTAATTTTCTGAGACAGTCCTGTATAAATGAAACTGTGTGTTTGTGTTTAAACTGAGCAGCAGGTTCCTCACCTTCTTGCTGAGATAAATGAACATGACCACGACAGCTTTGACCGATGACAGCAGAATAATCCCAGTAAATGTGTGAAAACACGGAGCTTGTTACCATAAAGGCCTGGGATAAACGTGCAGTTCAGACCGCGACAAAACACTGTTTACCTCACTTTTACCGTCAGTTTAGCTACGGATAACTTCATGGATTAACATAATCAAAGACACGGTGTCATCATATTAAAGACGCATAGCTAAATTAGGTTTCAAACTGTTTAAAGACGATGTTTTTACGGCTCATGCTGCCGGACTGAATGCTGTGGTAAACGGTGCCTCTCCGTCTCCATGGAAACCGGAAACCGGAAACAGGAAACGTTGCCCGGAAGCGTGTGTTCCGCGCTGGGAGTTGTAGTTTTTCACGTGGATTGTCGCGGTAGGTTTGTTTGTTTTTCATGTGTTTTCATCAGAGGTGTATAAAGTACTTGAAAAAAGTAACTAATTAAAAGTAGAAATACCATAACTGAAAAAGACTTTGGTAAAAGTTAGTCACCCATAAGAAAATGACTTGAGTAAAAGTCTATACTCAAGTATCAAAAGTAAAAGTACAAGTATTTTATAGTACGCATGAAAAGAAGCAACACAACCAAAAATGATCCTTCCCTTGTTTATTTTATTTCACTTTCTGAAATGTGGTATAGAATACAACACCAAAATGTATTTCTTGCAAAATATAATTCCTTAATTATTTTAATTTATAACGAGTTGTAACGAGGTGGCAAATGTCAAAGTAAAAGTATATTTTTGAACTTTTAAATGTAGTGAAGTAAAAGTAAAAGTCCTGATTTAAAAAAAAAAACGCAAGTACAAATCCTCAAAAAAAACTACTTAAGTAGTGTAACGAAGTACATCTACTTCGTTACTACACACCTCTGGTTTTCATGTGCTTTATTCTGAACTTACATACTTCTTTTCAGACGAAAATATTTCTAGAATTATAATTAATGTTTTAATGAAGTGTGGTGAGATGAGTAAATAACACAAGAAATGTAAATAATTCATTATTTTATATTTATTCTCCATGTGCATCTTCCAAATAAAAATACAGAAAACTAGATGCCTTTTTTTTAAATGAGCACTAAAATACATCATGCACACTGGCCTACGAGTGCAGGGAGAGGCTGATACAGGCCAGACGGCAGAAGATACAGAACATTTATGATACACTATTCTGACCCGTGTGGAGAAAATACCACTATAATTACTATTGCTGCAAAACCTGGACCCAGTTACACTCGGAACTATCGTCCCTCCTGTCAAAAACTGTACAAAATAATTACCTATCAGCGCTTTGCCATGATTGCTGTATATTTTCTTGTTTATTTTAAGGATAAGGATTACGATAATTCAATTACGTAACATGTCATGGGCCAGCTGGATCAGGCCGTTTATGGCCTTTCTTTTTTAAATAATGCTATCTGGCACAAACAACATCTGTTGCATAATAGATTAGCATTCTTGGTAATGCCATTGATAGAGGATTTGAAACTGTGAATTGAAATACACTACAACATAGAAATAACACTGTAAATTAATTCTTAAATATGAACCCCATAACTAAGTTGCTAAAATCACCTAGCTATCATACCTAGTTTACGTCTGAAGTAAATTCCTTGCACTTTTATGTGCTAGTTTTGTGTTAAATAAACACCAACGCTACTAACAGAAGGCTATATTGCAAAAATCCACATCCTGTAGAAAGTCAGTCATCTTTGACGGTCGTAGCAGTTGGAGAACAGCGCTGAGTGGTGAAGACAGTCGTCGTGGAGACGGTCTCCTGCTGGCACACTTGCTCCTAATGCTGCACGTGAACCTCAATCTGGGTCACTTTGTGTGAAAGCTCATCGAGTGGTCAGAGTCAAGGAAATAAAACACATCATCATCACTGAGAGAGTTAATGACACAAGATCATTGTGATATCTGCTCAATATGCCAAAGTTAATCAGTTTAAAGCGTGGCTTGCAGAACAATCACAATTTTAAAATCCTAATATAAGATTGAATACGGATCGTCCTCAGGGAAAGGATATGTTTCCTGCTCAGCTCCTGGATGGCCGACTGCACGGTTCTCTGGAAGACGAGCTGAGCTTCACACATGCAGGCGTCCTCCGTGATTTCACTTCTCATTTCCTCTAGAACAATCACAAGATCATATGCAAAGGGTCAAAGGGCTTTTTGAGAGGGGTTTCAATGCGTCTAGACCTGACTCAGGCCCAGACATATATTATTATTATGAGTCTGGTCCACATATCCACAGAAAAATGCAAATGGAATATCAAATGTAAAGATTTCTTATTGGATAAATCTCTCTCAAATGCCAAATGAAGCAAGTATCTGAGGAACCTTGGTGGACTGCATGATCCCAGACTCCTTTTAGACATCCCCACATCCTTTCCCAGCAAGACATTATACAATAATTAAACACATTTTTAATTTTTACCAAACTACGACATCACCTGTAAATCTGTTAAGCCCGGGGGTCGGCAACTCAAAATGTTGAAAGAGCCATATTGGACCAAAAACACAAAAAACAAATATGTCTGGAGCTGCAAAAAATGAAAAGTCTTGTATCAGCCTTAGAATGAAGACAACACATGCTGCATGTTTCTATATTAGTTAGAACTGGGGGAAGATGTTTTTTTCATTATGCACTTCGAGAAAAAGGTCAAAATGTTGAGAAAAAAGTCGAAATGTCGAGGAAATAGTAAAAATTTCATGAAAAAAGTTGAAATGTCGAGAAAAAAGTCGAAATGTCGAGATTAATGTTGAAGTACAATCTCGAGAAAAAAGTCTAAATTTTGAGAAAAAAGTCGAAATGTCAAGATTAGTGTTGAAGTATAATCTTGAGAAAAAAGTCAAAATTTTGAGAAAAAAGTCAAAATTTCGAGAAAAAAGTCAAAATGTCGAGATTAAAAAGGCAAGGAAGAAGGAAGAAAAAAAAGGAAAAAGAGAAGAAAAAGAAAAAAAGCAGAAAAAAAAGAAGTAAAAAAAGAAATAAAAAGAGACAAAAAGAGAAAAAAAAAAGGAAAAAAAGAAAAAAAGGAAAAAAAAGGTCAAACATTTTTGAAAAACCTCCAGGAGCCACTAGGGCGGCGCTAAAGAGCCGCATGCGGCTCTAGAGCCGCGGGTTGCCGACCCCTGGTTTAGCCTAATAAAAGACCTCCGAGACGTTGGATCTGTTATAGAATAACCCAAAATATGTGGAGGCACTGAGACCATAGTGAGTGGAAAGGTTGTCTTACGTGAGCATGTCTTTCCATCCATGTTCAATACATATCCCGCTCGACATGTGCAGATGTACGACGCCCCGCTGGTGACACATGTGTGCTGGCAGTCGTGTCCCTGAGCACACGCATCTGACCCTGGAGAGAGAAGCTCACAGATCAGCAGATATCACATCAGCAACAGTCCCGCGGCCGTGGCCACACCGCTCACAGGAGCCTTTACAAGTGCTTCTGTTGGGTTCTTAGACGTGTCGGTCGTCACTACAGACAACAAACATGCATAGAGGAAAAGGAATCAACAAATGGAGGGAATGAGCATGACGTCACAGATGCAACTCCACAGCGGGTTATGCTCACTGAGTGTCAGAAAGACTGAGTGTCAGAAAGACTGAGTGTCAGAAAGACTGAGTGGCAGAAAGACTGAGTGTCAGAAAGACTGAGTGGCAGAAAGACTGAGTGACAGAAAGACTGAGTGTCAGCGTAAACTTTCAGTTTGAGCACTCAAACATCTAAAATGGGAAAGAGCTGTTGTGCGATCGACTGTACTCATAGATTTAGCAAGAAATCAGAGTTATCGTTTTACAGACTGACGAAAAATAAGCTTAAGAGAGACAAATGGATCGCTGCAATTCACAGAAACAACTGGATTCCAGGCACCGAAACGTGGATTTGTGGTTCCCATTTTGTATCAGGTAATGTAGGATTTTTGGGTAGCTAACGTTAAACGGTCAAATCATAAAGTTCAGTGTCCTCATCACTTTAATTTCTAAAACAAATCCTGCCTTGAAATCGGACCAAGTGTCAAGACTTTTGTATGCCTTCAAGCTTTGCTTCGTGTATTTCCCCGGTGTAGAAGTTAAGTACATATAAATATCAGGAAACTGGATTCGTGGCCAAATATTAATGTCCATGGACCACTGGTTCTTGGTAACTGTACCAAATATTAATGTCCATGGACCACTGGTTCTTGGTAACTGTACCAAATATTAATGTCCATGGACCACTGGTTCTTGGTAACTGTACCAAATATTAATGTCCATGGACCACTGGTTCTTGGTAACTGTACCAAATATTAATGTCCATGCACCAATTCAATTCAATTCAATTTTATTTATATAGCATCTAATACAACAGAGTTGTCTCTAGACGCTTTACAGAGACCCATACCCAGAACATGACCCCCGAGCAGTTATTACATAAACAATGGCAGGTAAAAACTCCCCTAGTGGGAGAAAAACCTTAAGCCAAACAGTGGCAAGGAAAAACTCCCCTTTAGGAGGGAAGAAACCTTGAGCAGGACCAGGCTCATCAGGGGGGACCCTCCTGCCGAGGGCCAGACTGGTGGGTCAGGGACGGCAACAGCACAGCAGGCAGGTGGAAGCAGCAACGGGATGACCGGGGGTGGGGACCGCAGGCCAGCACGCAGCTCCCGAAGCTCCGGCCCAATCAGCAAGTCCCAGGTTGGGGTGCAGGGTCAGGAAAAGACTTGTGCTCCGTAATGCAAGCTACAAGCCACCCACGACCACCTGCAGGACAAAAGGGAGAAAAGGGAGGAGAAGGGGGGGCCAGCAACGGGATGACCAGGGGTGGGGACCGCAGGCCAGCACGCAGCTCCCGAAGCTCCGGCCCAATCAGCAAGTCCCAGGTTGGGGTGCAGGGTCGGGGAAAGACTTGTGCTCCGTAATGCAAGCTACAAGCCACCCACGACCACCTGCAGGTTCCGGTGTCCGGCAAAGGATGCACCACTGGTTCTTGGGGTAACTGTTCTTGGGGGGCGGGGGGGCAGCCACGCTGAAAGCCCTGTCTCCAAAGGTCTTCTGGTCAGCAGTAATATTTAACACATTTGGTTCTTGTAACGAAGTCCTGGTGTGACGTAGAAACAGGACCAGTTCATGAATATTTCTCCCATTCTTCCTTACTGGAGCGGCTTGTCTAAAGGCGTCCCAGAAACCAAACTTTTGTGCTCAAGCCTTCAAAGCAGACTGGTAGAACATGTTCAGCCGTTTGGTGCACACAGTGAATGATCCGAGTCTCCTCAGAAAGAAAAGTCTACTGCGCCCGTTCTCTAGACGGTGCATCCCTCACCGTTGTGCATCCAGTCCAGTTTGTTGTTGATAGGCTCCCCACCCCTCTCCACCTCCTCTCCACCTCCTCTCCACCTCCTCTCCCTGGATACAAACAGGGACAGGGAAGCTTCTGTTCCTCTCTGACGTCCAGTGCCAGTGACTGGATCTTTTTGATATTGAGACTCAGACAGTCCAACAGTGGAGGAGTCTTCCGAGAACTTCTGCCGATGGAAAGAACCAGAATTCCAGCAACAATGTGAGATGTGAGGTGTGAAGAGGAATGGTGCCAGAACCGTTCCTTGGGGGAGGTGGCGGTGCTGCCGAGCACAATCTCAGAGATACAGCCGTCCACGTTTGCAGACTGCGGTCGGCTGCTGGGGAAGTCTGTAATACAGGCTGGTGTCGGGGTGCAGTAGCTCATCTCCCAGCAGGGACGGCTGGATGCTAGTAAAGGCAGTGGAGAAGTCCAACATCCCTCTTATAGTTCCCTCCTGCTTCCCCAGGTGGGAGAGGGCCTTGATAGCTCATCCCGGTCGCCATGAAGCGCAGGGTGACGGCCAGCCGTTCTGCGGCGGTCACGCAAGCGGTGTGTGTGTTGTTGTGCTGAATCTGCGGGGTAATCCGACGCAAAATATCGTCAAATAAAGCTGACGACATACGGAAATATTCCCGGTGTTTTTCATCGTCGATTCCCCGCATAGGCAAGACAAGGGTGTCAAACTCTCCAGTCTCCCGCCGGCTTTGGTTTAACGGTCTGACATACCATCTCTGATGGCGCTGGCGCCGTTTCCTTTGCCGAGATCGCAACAAAAGCAATGTTATAAACTCCTCTTCATCCAATGTTGACATGTTCTTGTGTGTGAAATCCGGTACTACTACTAATCACTTTTCCAACGGTTTTCCAACTGCTGCTCTGCTTACTGCCCCCTATCGGTAACTGCCGGTATGACGCGCTCTCCTCTACTACGCGAGGAACGTTGCAGTTGGTGGTGGACGAGAACGGACGAGAACGGACGCGACCGGACGCGAACGCAGGCACCAACTGCAAGTATAAATGAGCCCTTATACTTCATGTAGATGACGGCATCATCTCCTTGATGGGGCCGATGGCTCCAGAGAAGCTGTCAGCAGAAGCCACGTCCCATTGCAAACGTGTTTGCTGTTTGCCATCTAACCCACTGACAAGCCACACAACTGCGCCCAATTTTTTATTTTCTTTTTTAGTTCCAAAATAAAGAATGCCACAGAAGCACAAGACACCTGGATCCCCAGTGCTCTGTTCCAGCCCTCATAAATACATTGATAAAACACACATAATACATTCATTTACAACTTAGATAAATGAATTTAGAAGGACACGAAAAACAACTTAAAAAATAACTGAATTTAAAGATATTCAATCTACGGAAGAGTATCAGTGCCAGGCAGGAGAAAGATAATATTTTAGAGGAGGAAGATTTTTTTTTCATTATGCACTTCGAGAAAAAAGTTGAAATGTCGAGATTAATGTTGAAGTACAATTTTGAGAAAAAAGTCGAAAGGTCGAGAAAAAAGTTGAAATGTAGAGAAAAAAGGCGAGACATTTCGACTTTATTCTTGAAATTGTATTTCAACATTAATCTAGACATTTCGACTTTTTTCTCAAAATTGTACTTCAATATTAATGTCGACATTTCGACTTTTTTCTCGACATTTCGACTTTTTTCTCGAAGTGCACAATAAAAAAAAATTTTCCCGTCTCAAATATTTTTTCTCCTGAATGGCCCTAATACAATGGACCTAATGCAGTATTTTTTTTAACAACCTTGCATGAGGAACATATGACTGGAAAAAATGGTCTTTTATTTGAAAGATACAAAATACAAAACAATGCTGTGCATTTGCCCTATTGTTCCAGTTTGTAATTCTTTATAACTGTTTAAGTTTTAAAGTGAAAGCCAGGCCAACCATTTTCCACAAACTGAACTAAAAGTAAATGTCAGGTTTGCATTATGCATCTTCAGTTTCATACAAGTACAAATATTTTGCCACAAACTGAATAGTTTCTCTCATGTCTGATCTGACTTTTTTTCTTTTCCAGAAATTTAACAACTAAAATTAAATAAATAAATAAAAGTAAATAAATAAACTATGAAAAGTCCCACATGACTGTTATTGATCTTGTGCAGAGCTCAGAGCTTCACCAGCTCCAGCCTGAGGCCGTAAGGTCAACCCCGTTATCGTTTCATCTTCACACCGTCGGGGACGACACAATCTTTACACCATAAAAAAGATTGATTCATGCTCACGACCCGAAAAAGGTTTAATTTAATAAGGTAAGGCTTAACTCTACACCAGCCTTACATAAGTAAAAGTTCAGAGCTCAAACCCCCAAGAGTCCCGTGATCGGGACCAAAACGGTACTAGTTTCTTCTGAGCGGAGTCAGATTTTCGTCCGCGGGTCGAGGTCGTCACGTGATCCCGCTGCACCAATAGGATGTTACTAGTAAACACAATATATCCATATTAATAACCCAATATCGCCCTACAGTTTGTCACCTCCTCGACACGTATCGTGACGTTTTTGTATCGCGAAATTGGGATCCATGGGATCTCATTCCAGAGGTTAGAAGACTGGATGGGAATCACTGGTGCTTCTTTAAACTGGTTTATGCTCTGAAAATCTGGACCAGTCTTCCTGACTTCCATCTTTTCTCCCTTCCTTAATCCCTTTCCTACTTCCTTCCTCCTTTCTTCCTTCTTTCCTTCCTTCCTTCTTTTCTCCCTTCCTTCATTCCTTCTTTTCTCCCTTCACCCTCCCTTGACCCAAAGACAGCACAAGGGTTAGGACGACCCTCGGAGGTGAGTTATGCGCGGGGCAGCTGGACACGCCACCCCGCGCCGACCAATATAAAAAGGACAGGCAACACGCTAGATCTGCACGTTAAACGCGGGGTATCCGCCAATGGAAAAGGGGCTTGTGTCTCCAGATCTGAAAGTCACATTCTTGGCTTTCCGCAGAGACCGGACCTCTGCTCTCAGGCAGGGTTTCTGGTTGGGGTAGACGGGACTTCCTTGGTGGAGGTTACATCCTCCATGAAGACAGCTAGGACGCGTTCCTCCAAGTCCACCGCTCCATCACTTGTAGCTGCCTGTCTGCAGATCTACTAGTCCTGTAGCAGAGTCGCTGTCACTGGTCCACATAGTGACCGTTCTCTGCAGTAGTTTGCTTTGTTTAATGACAGACTGGAACCATCAAGATGGAGATGTGGTCAAAGGGAGGTCTGAGGTGGGAGACTGTCTGTGTGCACCTTGTGTGTTGGTGTAGATGTGGTCCAGCGTGTTATTTTGTGTCAGAATGGTGACGTGATGGGGAAACGTAGACAGAGTGTCTCAGATCTACGCAGTGGAAGTCTCCTGCAATGAGGTGCACTCAGTCTGGGTGTACCTGTAACAGGTGGAGAGTGTTGTTCACCGTAGCATCTGGTGGGATGTAAACCACTGTGATGAACACTGCTGCCAACTCTACAGGCCAGTCAAACGTTCAAGAGCAGTGTTTGTTCACCAGTGAACAGTTTGTTGATATACACACCCCTTCCTCGTGTCTGTTGGGTTGGGTCAGCTCAGGAGAGTAGCAGTCCTTCCATCTCGTAAGGCTAAGTCTGGCTTGTTGTCGTTTAGCCAGGATTCCGTGAGACAGAGAACGGTGCAGTTCCTCAGCCCCAGCCTCAGACCAATTAAGTCCACTTTGTTGTCCAGAGAGCAAATGTTGGCCAAAAAGAGGGGCGGAACAGGAGGTCTGCTACATTTAAGCTTGGCTAGCAGACTGGATTGCTTTTTCCCTCTTCTGCTTCCGAGTGCAACGCTTCCGTTTAACTCATGTGTTCTGCTCCTCCCGTCCGATGTTCTGCCCAACACTGACTTTGAGTGCAGGCATAGCAGATGTGGGATATGGATGTCTGATGTCCCTGAGTCCAGCTGAGCTGTACATGAGGGGCTTGTTTGTACCGAAATCAGTAGATACCATGACTACGTTTACATGCAGTCGGGTTATTGCTAATATTCCGGTTACTGAAACATTGGGAATATTCCGTTTACATGGTAATTAATCATTTAGGATATCTGGATCAAACCAGCGACGCACGGAGAACATCATGACACAATTCCCGTCATTTCCGCTTCTTCTTCCTGTATCCAAATTCAAAACAAATGCTGCTTCGCGCAACTTTTCTCTCACCTTCTTGTAAATCTTCTATCCCGGTACTTTCTACCGTCTACAAATGCAGAAATGTTCATATCCTTCATTACATTTATGAAGTGATTAGTCTCCTCCTGGTCTTGTGTTTCTCCGTGTTTATAAGAACTTCCTGGACTCAAAAGACCAGGATTCCTTGTGAACAGAGCATGTGCAGAAAACAAATTCCTGTTCCGTTTGATGGGGATATTCCGTTTGGTGTTTACATGACCCAATATTCAGGTTTTAAAAGGAGTAACCCAGGGCTCATATTGGGGTTTTTAAAAACCCCAATATGAGCAAATTCGGGTTATTCAAAGGGGTTATTGGTGTTTACATGGCCGTGCAAATTCGGGTTATTGCCAATATTTGGGTTTTAAAAGGGTCATTGACTGCATGGAAACGCAGCCAATGCTGTAGCCGGGAGCTACACTCTCACTCTCGCCATCATGTTCTCATTGTCATTCTGTTTGGCATCCATCATCATTAAGATTAAAACTGGTGCTACCCACCTTGCTATGCTCAATAAAACCAGTTCAGACATTTGTCTGCCGAGAAAGTGGAGGTTCTTACGTGAGCATGTTTTCTGGTCTGCATTCAACACGTATCCCATCCGACACTGGCAGGTGTACGAGTCAGCATCGCTGATACAAACATGCTGGCAGTCGTGTCCCCGGGAACACGCATCAGAACCTGGAAAGAAAACAGTGTGAACATAGACAGACACAACACAACACAACAGAGTCCAGGCTTTCCCCCTGTCCTGCCTGTGTAATGTCTGCGGAACAGTGTCTGCCTTGCTCGGGGTGAATATACTTGCTGTTTGAGCCTGCGTTCACGTCCATTCGCGTTCACAACCAGCTTGCCACGCGAGCGAGGGGAGCACGTCGTACCGGCACTAACCGGTTTGGGGCAATATGCATAGCCATAGTTAGAAAAGTAATAAAATATTTCGTAGTAGTCTAATAAACCAGCTGCTGGAATAACGGATAAATAAACAAGAAAGCAACACGGGATGAAGAGGAGATCACTGCTCTACTTTTCTTGTGATCTCGGTAAAGAAAACGGCACCATCAGAGATGGTTTGTCGGACCGTTCAACCAGAGCCGTCGAGTGGCTGGAGAGCTCGTTCGTCTTGCCGATGCAGGCAGTTGATGATGAGAAACAGTGGCAATATTTTAGCTTTTCCTCTGTTTCGTTTGACAACTTGTTACCTGGGATTGTCCTGCTGATTCAGCTCAAAACCAGACACGGCGAGTCCAAGACCACAGCAGAGCTGGCTGTTATCCTGCGCTACGTGGTGACAGGGACGAGCTGTCCTGCTTAGAGCGTCCACGCGCATGTCGGCAGGAGATTCATTTACCGAAATATCTGCAGCAAAGTCGGTGTGGGTCAAGCGATGTCAGATGAACCTCTGAATCCAGCTCAGACGATTGATGGTCGGTGGGTAAAACCCCCCACCAGCACCATCACCGCGGCATCTTCCAACGAGCACGGACATAACGACCACGACTCTGTATCTGTTGATTTTCCGCTCGCTGTTTAGACACACGTTTGTCACAGTGCGGTGGATCATAAATATGAGGATAACAGCTCCTGCTCAGCAGCCTCTCTACAATTTTCTGACCTCCGCATCCAGGTCACTTGTGGACAGCTGGTGCTTGGACCAGGACCAGCGCCACTTGTGGGTAGGAATGGGCAATATTTTAACGTTCACAATACACCGTCAAAAAAATTCCCCACAGTAAGAATTTGTCAACAATAAATTCCCGTTGATGACGTTTTTGTGTAAAGCCTGATTTATGGTTCTGCGTTAAATTGACGCAGAGCCTACGGCGTAGGGTACGTGGCGACGCGCAACGTAGGCTCTGCGTCAATTTACGCAGAACCATAAATCAGGCTTAACAAACATGGCGGAAGGCGGATCTGAGAGCGAGGAGCTCGTTGTTAAACGAGGCTCCAGCTCCGTTATCTGGAACTGGTTTGGATTTAAAAAGAGAGACGAGGAGAAAACACCATCTATTATATGCAGAGTCTGCAAAAAAACAGTGAGTGCAAAGGATGGCAATATATCTTTGTTCTTCATCATGTTGTATTTTGCACTATTTTGTTACCCAACAGAAGGAAATGGTTGTTACATTTTGATATAACGTTTGACTATTACGAAAAAAAATTGCAATAGTATCTAATTTATGGCATGTTCCCACCACAGGTTAATTTGCCCATTTTATTTATATTAGAAGAGGTCATCACTGATAGGATTTTATTTTCACTGAACTTTTATTTATTTGTCCTGTTTCTTTATTTATCAGGTTGTATTTTTTTCTACTTTGTGATTTTATAAGCTAAGAAAACTTGAAGGACAATTGTACTTTAGCTGTTTGCACTGTTATCCCACTGTTTAAGCCATACAGTTAGAATAAATGTTGAATCTGTTCTTACATTTCAAACTTGTTTCATTTGAGTCATTCCAGTTTTGCAGTACAGGTGGACTAATTTAATTGTTTTTTATTAATTCAATTTAATTGGTGTAGTTTAGTAGCATTTAGTATTCTTTTAGAGCAGTGTTTTGGGGGCTCCAAAGACTGAATGTGGTGATAGATTTATAGTTAAAAAGGTGGAGTTGAATTGGTATTTTTTTATCATCATTTTTATCGTTATCGGGATAAATGCCAGAAATTATCGTGATAAATTTTTTAGTCCATACCGCCCATCCCTACTCGTGGGCAAAGCAAGAACTGCAGGTAGCATACGCAGTCAGTGTCTTTTGGAGAACGAGCATGGGGACGAGTGAAACGAACACAGGATACGCGTGTCGGCCATGATGCGTACGCGTTCTGAACAAGAAGTATATTCACCCCCTTAGGGCCAATACATGTGCAACAAGAGTGTCCAAGCAGTAATGTTTATCAGTTTTAGCTTGATCATCTTGGACTGTCACTATTCCGTCTAAATTCTTTCTACAACATTGGATGTTTGATATTCAAACTTTTAACAAGCCCTTTCCATTCACTCAGCTTCAGCAAGATTTTATGACTAACTTTTTATGGTGAAGAAAATAAATTATAAAATGGGCTTTCTCGACTATAAAACAATCCTAAAACAAAGATAGAAATTCTTACGTGAGCATGTTCTCTTGTCGGAGTTCAAGACATAGCTTGGCCAACATTGGCAGATATACGAGTTGCCATTGCTGACACAAATATGCTGGCAACTATGTCCCTGAGCACAAGCATCCAGACCTGGAAGAAAAGGCTCCGTTGTTTGATTGGCTTAAGAACAGAGAGGTCAGTACTTGTGTGTTAGTGTGAGAGTAATCAGATAATCAGCCACAAGCAGGTTAGTCGGCTTGATCGCTGTGATTCCAGAACTGGGATATTATCGTGAATTTAAAGGGGACCTATTATGACATCTAATACCTATTTTAAACAGGCCTTTAATGTCTTAAAAACAAGCTTTTGATTGTTTTTGCTTAATAAATTAGAAATTCAGCCTCTGAGCCATGTCTTTATCTTCCCATTCTCTAACCTCATTATCTATGCAGGATTCTGAGTGGGCGGGGCTATGATAATGAGGCTCTGTGCTGATTGGCTGCCTGAATGACGTGATACACCGATATGAAAAAAATGGAGGAAGCTCCGGCCGGCGGAGTTAGTTGTGGGCGTGGTTTCACGCATCGGAGGCCGACCGATGTAAATTGCATTTTGGTTACGTAACGAAAGGGAGCAGAATCTGAACGTGTTTTTCATAATAGGTCCCCTTTAAGTTAGATTTTTTATAAGAAAGAAAAGATGTTCATTATTCTTCCAATATTTCATGCAGTACAAACTAGTACACACACACACACACACACACACACACACACACACACACACACACACACACACACACACACACACACACACACACACACACACACACACACACACACACACACACACACACACACACACACACACACACACACACACACACACACACACACACACACACACACACACACAGGTTTTAAACAGTCCTATTAATTAAACTGTAAGTATAATGTGTATACACCTTAAAGAAAAGGATTTTACAGTTTGACGTGTTTCTAAGTAAATGATTCATTCCTTATTTTATATATTTGCTTGGTTTTCCTGTTGATCGGACATTTTCTTTTTCAAAAATGAAACGAGTTAGAGATAGTATACGTAGTATAGTAGACTAGTATACGTTAGTTACCAACGGAACGTTGTTGTAACCTGTAAACGGAACCAGGGCAGCTGTTACTGTAACCCAGTCTTTCTGCTGAAACCCAGCGGAAACCGGACATCCGGCGGGTTTCATTTATCTTAAACTGAGTTGTTTTGCTACTTAAATCTTGAGCAGAATTAGTTTTCCAAAACAGGAAGGTATTTCTTTTGAGAAATACTTTTAACTGCCCCAGTTAAATAATCTCGGTTTAAACTCTGTGTCTAGAAACTTATTCAGAGAATAATGTTATAATTTAATTACATTTCGTTTAGTCTAAATATTTTCTCTTTAAACATTTAGGTTATATATAGACAGTACTGGAGTTGAGGGGGGATGAGGGGGGAAAGCATCCCCCCTGAAATAAAAACGGTCCAAATCATCCCCCCTGTAAAACTGTCATCCCTCCTTTCCATCCCTTATGTCATTTCATCAATGAATGTGGTTTTACTGCTATTTCAACATTTAGAGTCATCACCAGAAAAATAACACCAGAAAAATGTGACAATTATCACCTGTTTCAAGTACATTTTTACTTGAAATAAGTAGAAAAATCTGCCAGTGGGACAAGATTTATCTTCTCATTACAAGCAAAAAAATCTTGTTCCACTGGCAGATTTTTCTACTTATTTCAAGTGAAAATCTACTTGAAACAGGTGAAAATTGTTGTTTTTTCCAGTGATGAGTCTTGTTTTAAGTGTAATGAGATTTTTTTACTAAAATGAGACATTTTAACTAGAAATAAGACAAATATTCTTGTTAAGATTGTGAGTTTTTGCAGTGATCCATGTTACTTATCCTGTGAAGGACAGAGTCATATTGATAAGTTCAGAAAAGTGTTTTTTATTGTTGTGTTTTGATGTATTTGATGTAAGCCCAGTGGATATTTAAAGCTTACAGAAGGCTGCATTTAACTGCTGCTATGTCATTCCTGCAGTATTTCTGCAGGTGTTTTGGTCACTGCTATTATTTGTAATATCTTATATTATTTGTAATCAGCACAAATTATCTGTCCCCATATGATAAAATCCACCATCCCCCCTGATTTTTTTTTTACAACTCAAGTACTGTATGTACTTCAAGCTAATTCAACGTTGGCCCTGCTGTTTTGCGGAGGTTGCGGAAGCCCCGAAAAGCTCAGCAGAACCGTGGGTAACCGGAGCACACAGGCTCCAGGCCCAACATGCAGGGACGTGCACTTCCTGGGATCAACATGAGCAGCATCATATCAGGCTTTCAACGTCTGGAGGACGTTGACTTTGCTCGGACTCACAACAAGATCAGATCATTGCCCCTTCTTTTAGTTGGTTGGTTTAGAACTGCTTTCCTTCATCTGAAGGGGAAAAGTTCCCCTCCTTTGGAGGACGTAAAGTTAACACAAATGGTGGTAAATCAGTGGTTAGCTTGCAGATGTGCAAAGAAGTGAGGACCTCCGAGTGAATATCCCTCTATGGTGCTGCCCACATGATCACAGGTTCATTCAGAGGACGTATCAGACATACCGTTGTGTCCTTTATCTTCAGCTTCAATATCTATTCCATAATCGTCTGTCCTGCTATTTGGGACAAGTCCATTTTCATCAATTCCAATATCTACAGGAATATCTGCACTCCCATTATCATCATCCTTACCACACAAGGTTTCCCTAAATTTGGACGTAAGCTTCTCTATGACACCGTAGGTCTCAACGTAGAAGACGTGCTCGTCGTGCGGGGGGCTGGCCATGAGCCGCAGGGACTCCATATCCGCTCTGTCAACGCCCACCGCGTAGATCTCGATCCCGGAGTCCCGGGCTGCTGCAGACACTTCCTCCACCTTGTCCTGGGGCCTCCCGTCCGTCACCACGATGGCCACCTTGGCGATGTTGGTGGAGTGCACGCGGGCGCCGGCCTCCTGGGTGAAGGCCTTCTCCATGGCCGTCTTGATGGCCATGCCGGTCATGGTGCCGGCGGCCAGCGGCTCGATGTGGGCCAGCGCCCGCTTCAGGGACGACTTGTCAAAGTACGTGTTGAGCAGAAACTCAATCTGCACCGTGCTGGCGTAGTTAACGAGGCCGACCCGAGTGGCCTCCGAGCCGATGATCAAGCTGTCCACCATGTCCTGCAGGAACTCCTTAGCCTTCTCAAACTCTGCAGGGCGGACGCTGCGGGAGCTGTCTATGATGAAGACCAGGTCTATCGGCCGGTTCCTGCAGTTGGGTCTCATTGCTGCAGGACAAAAGAACAGAATACTAATGAATCTGAAATTCTAGAAATCATTCTTTTCTTTATTTATTCCAAAATAACTTCTATAGAGGGTCTGCATTGACGTCACTTCCCCACTGACCCCCTCCCCCCTTACTCTCACTGAGTGGCAAAAACAGCTGCAACTAGTGGAGAAGCCGGAATAACAGCTGATTATCAGCTTAAATTAAAGACAGTTGGACTTGACAGTGACCCGTACAGTTACCCCAAGAACCAGTGGTCCATGGACATTAATATTTGGTACAGTTACCCCAAGAACCAGTGGTCCATGGACATTAATATTTGGTACAGTTACCAAGAACCAGTGGTCCATGGACATTAATATTTGGTACAGTTACCAAGAACCAGTGGTCCATGGACATTAATATTTGGCCACGAATCCAGTTTCCTGATATTTATATGTACTTAATTTCTACGCCGGGGAAATACACAAAGCAAAGCTTGAAGGCTTACAAAAGTCTTGACTCTTGGTCCGACTTCAAGGCAGGATTTGTTGTAGAAATTAAAGTGATGAGGACACCGAACTTTATGATGTGACCGTTTAACGTTAGCTACCCAAAAATCCAACATTACCTGATACAAAATGGGAACCACAAATCCACGTTTCGGTGTCTGGAATCCAGTTGTTTCTGTGAATTGCAGCGATCCATTTGTCTCTCTTAAGATTATTTTTCGTCAGTCTGTAAAACGATAACTCAGATCTCTTGCTAAATCTATGAGTACAGTCGATCGCACAACAGCTCTTTCCCATTTTAGATGTTTTCCAGTTGCTCAAACTGAAAGTTTACGCTGACACTCAGTCTTTCTGACACTCAGTCTTTCTGGCACTCAGTCTTTCTGACACTCAGTCTTTCTGACTCTCAGTCTTTCTGACACTCAGTGGGCGTAATCTGCTGTGAAGTCTCATCCGTGACATCATGTCCATTCCCTCTATATCCAAGTGCAGTGCGTTGGAATGAGACATTTGAATTAAATTCATATCTCCTTTTTTGTAATAACATTTTGATTCAAGATAGACGGGTTCTATTTTTTTAATGATGGTGTTTCAGCACCGCATTAATTTGCAGAAACAAGTGGAAATTTGGAATAAAATAAAACAAATTACAATTAGAATCATTCACATATATAGATAAATACAACTGAAACAAGAAAAATATGGGGATGATGTAACAGAAGAATATAAACTCTGGGACAGGTTTCCAGGTGCAGGTGAGATTATCTGATAAGGTAGAATTACTGTAAATGGTTCTGGGTAATGCTAGAAAGGACTTTCTGAGTAGATCCTGTGGAGCGGGTCATAAAGGGAGGGGGCAGTAGTTGGCCCCAGTGTCTGTTATGTTGATGTATTTGTAGTTTGTTCTGGTCCTGTGCCAACGCTGACCGCCACAGATCTTCAAATACTGTCAAATGGATCTTTTCCACTAGTACCTGCTCAGGAGCCTCGTCTCGCCTCCTCTCGTCTGGCCCTCGGTTGTTTTTAGACACCCAGATGAGAAGTAGGAGGTTGGAGCGAAGCTGCTGTGACGTATTTGATTGCCCGCGGCTCCAGCTGACTTTTCAGCAGCATTGAGACAAACAAACAAAATTTTTTAAAAAGCGTAGCCGCTTGAATCTTCTCTCATTCTCATTTTTTAACTTGATATCAAACACAAGCCACAGAACCAGCAGCACATCTATCATCTCCTCCAGGTTCCACATCTTTAGTGTTGTTGTCTTCTCCGTTTAGATACACAATCAAATACGTCACAGCAGCTTCTCCAACCTCCTACTTCTGATCTGGGTGTTGAAAAGAAACGAGGGCAAGACGAGTGGAGTCAAGCTGAGTAGGTACTAGTGGAAAAGCGCCAAAAAACATGTTGTGACTCTAAAAACAAATTTAAGGATGTCAAAATATATTTTTATAAGTCTCAAATTTTTATGAACTTTACAGGACTGTCTCAGAAAATTAGAATATCGTTTTTTTTAATTGCATTACAGAAAATAAAGAACTTTATCACAATATTCTAACTGTCTGAGACAGTCCTGTATATTATATTGAATAGTATGATTCAGAATGTTATAAAAAGTTGAATTTAATACTAATCAGGCACTTTTTAAGGTCCACGTGTGTTTGTGTGTGTGTGTACATGTATGTATAGTCACTGAAATAAGTTAAAACTAAAAAAGTTAACTTTGGTATAAACACAAAAATCTAGTCTCAGTTGTTGTGTCTGCAGGAGTCCAGGAGCCTACCTGCTTTCATTCCGCTCACATCTGGAACAGCCCGCCAGGACCCAGAGGGAACAGCTCTGTGTTGCCGTGGCGATGACTGCTGGCTGTGTTGCCGTGGCGATAACTGCTGGCTGTGTTGCCGTGGCGATGACTGCTGGCTTCCCCCGTCATGCAGAAACCTGGAGTCAGGGTCGTCAGCTGGGCCGAGGCAAGAGAGGAGGAGAGGGAGAACAACGGAGTAGAATTAAGCTCCGATAAGGGTGAGCAGGTGGAAACCAGCAGACACCGAATGAATGAATGCGCAGGCGCAGGCAGGTGGAAGCAGCAACGGGATGACCGGGGGTGGGGGGAGGGACCGGGACCGCAGGCCAGCATGCAGCTCCCGAGAACGGAGAGCTCTGCCAGGAACATAAGGCACTATCAGGTATTGTAAATACTGCGGAGCTAAGCCGTTTTGGGCTTTATACGCAAGTAATACAATTTTAACTTGGATTCTGAATTTTACAGGTAGCCAATGGAGCGACGCTAACACTGGAGAGACGTGGTCTCTCCTGCTGATTCCTGTCAGTACTCGTGCTGCTGCATTTTGGATCAGCTGGAGCCTATTCAGCAAATTACTTGGACATCCTGCTAACAACACATTACAGTAAACTAGTCTAGAAGATACAAACGCATGAACTAGTTTTTCTGCATCACTCTGCGAGAGGATTTTCCTGATTTTTGCAATATTACGGAGATAGAAAAAAACGAATGAATGAATAAATGAAAGAATGAATGAATGAATGAATGAATGAATGAATGAATGAATGAATGAATGAGTTGGTGCTGTGGGGGGCCTGGGGGACCAGGTCTGGGTCTGGGGGCCCCGGTCTGAGGTCTGGGGTCCGGGGGACCAGGTTCAAGCCCCTGAGCCACCTTGGGCCCCTGAACAAGGCATTAACCCTTACTGCTCGCCGTGCAAATGCCAGACCACTGCTCCTAGTTTGACTAGAGATGGGTTAAATGCAGAGAATAAAGTAATCCATCGTGGGATTACTAAGAGAAAAATTTATCTTTTTTATTTAAAAAAATCTACATTGTGAGCAATACATACATATATAATAATAATAATAATAATAATAATAATAATAATAATAATACATTTTATTTAAAGGCGCCTTTTTTGGCACTCAAGGTCGCCGTACACAATACATTAACAACCTATATGGCAAGGCAAGTTTATTTGTAGAGCACAATTCAACACAAGATAATTCAAAGTGCTTTGCATAAACATTAAAAGCAGCAAGACACAATTAAAACAGAAATAACAACTAAAATGAAATAAAATGATAAGAAAAGAGGTAAAATAATAGAAAACACAAATTGTTAAAAAGTAAGGGCAGTAGAGTCCAGCAGGTTCATCTCATTCTTAAAATGGCAAGAATTACGTTTCTATGCGGTCAAAACGTACAAAGACCGAGTCAAATACAGTATTACAAAGTAATCTGTGCCGATTCGTGCGGGGAATCAGACCAATTTGACAATTCTATATCACAATGCCTGCATTCAGGGCTTATCCATAACTTTGCTCAGTTTTCAAGAAGTATTTAATTTAAGAGTACGCTTAAATAACAAATAAAATGAAATAAAATGATAAGAAAAGAGGTAAAATAATAAAAAGCACAAGTTGTTAAAAAGTAAGGGCAGTCGAATCCAGCAGGTAAGTAAGTAGCAAGCAAGTACTTAAATTGACTTTAAGATTATTTTAATTTAAGCTATTTTTTATTAATTCTAATTTATTTTATTTTTTTATTGATTGAATTTGCCTGAAGATGATTATTTTGTACTTTTGTCTGTTTGAATGGTTGTGTTAAAAAAATAAATCAGACCTTACTCAACAGTTACTCAGTACTTGAGTAGTTTTTTCACCAAGTACTTTTTTACTTTTACACAAGTAATTATTTGGATGACTACTTTTTACATCTACTTGAGTCATATTATTCTGAAGTAACAGTACTTTTGCATCCAGGACCGGGAATCCAGCAGAAACACCAACCTTGTCTCCGTCCGTGGAGCGGCGGGTCCCGGCTGGAACCCTGGCCGGTGATGTCGCCCTGCTGGACGGACCCGGCGGGGTCCGGGGGTCCGTGGCCCCGCGGCCGCGGCTGGCGGCCCCGCACCCCGGTCCCGGCCCCGGGCCCGGGGTGCGGGGACGGGGAGGATCCCAGACCTCCCGCAGCCAGGACGCAGATCCAGCAAAGCGTCTTCCACGCTAATAACGCCGTCATGTTGGTGCACCGCGCTCTTCCACAGCACCGACTCACCGCTGCCCTTTTATCCGGCCTGTGTGGCCCCAGGACCGCAGCCCACTGGGCGGTCTGCCCGGGGCCGGGGGCTGCGACCTGGCGCTCCGCGCTGCAGATCCGCAGCTCCGTCAGGGCGGAGCCAGCTCCCAGGGGCCGCTCCCAGGGGCCGCTCCTGGGGGCCGCACTCCTCTTCCAGCTACATTTGTACGACGGAGGGCCAAACTAAGACAAAAATAAATCAAATTGGAAATGACGAGAATAAAGTCATAATGTTGCGAGAATAAAGTCGTAATAGAATAAAGTCGTAATATTATAAGAATAAAGTCGTAATATTATGAGAATAAAGTCGTAATTTATGAGAATAAAGTCGTAATATTATGAGAATAAAGTCATAATATTATGAAAATATAATGTATGACAACTCTAACAGGAAGAGCATCTTCTCCCTGTGTTAAAATGTGGAATATTGAGCATCTTGTGAAGTTATGTTTATATGTTTATAATATATTTAATATTACGACTTTATTCTCAAAATATTACAACTTTATTCTCGTAATATTATGACTTTATTCTCGTAATCTTACGACTTTATTCTCATATTATTATGACTTTATTCTCGTAATTTCCTTTTTTTTGGTCTTAGTTTGGCCTTAATACTCCGTCGTACATTTGTCTCTTAATTATTCAATCAAAAAAAGATTGCTCCAATCAAAAAATACATTTTCAATAAAAAAAGTCACTTCAATCAAAAAAAACATTTTTAATCAAAGAAAAAAAGTTTTTGAATGCAAAAAAATATTTGAGACAAAAAAAAATGATTGGAAATGTTATCTTTGATAGAAGTGAAGTTTCTTTTGTTTGAAGCAACTTTTTTCATTGAAGTAGTATTTTTTGTGTTTGGGCCATATTATGGGTAGGACATTTGTGTCTTTATCATTTAATCAAAAAAGAAGAAAAAAATATTTTCAATTAAAAAAAATCACTTCAATAAAAAAAAACATTTCCAATCAAAGAAAAACAGTGTTCAAATGGATTTTTTTGAGTCTCAAATATTTGTTTGCATTCAAACACTTTTTTTCTTTGATTGAAATCATTTTATTTGATTTAAGTTAATTTTTTTTTTATTGCAAATAAATGTTTTGATTGAAGCAATCTTTTTTTTTTATTGAATAATTAAGACACAAATCTACCTCCATCCAGTCCCAGGGGCCACCATTATAACCAAGAAGCAACTCGGGGACCAACTGCTTTTGGGGATGTTTGTTTTATTTTGCACCTTGATTTTAAATAAGAGTATGGGCCTATATATGCTGTTTATTTGCGTCAGTGTCTATTTTTATTTGCACCTTTTGCTATAAAAAAAAAAAAACAAAACAAAAAACAGTCAATGAAAAATGAACAATAGGAAGCCAAGAGGGCTTATAATATTACAAAGTTCACTCTCACTCTGTAGGACGAGGGCTGAGATTAGAGTTTTCTTACCAGTCAGTGGGATTTCTGGGCATGGTGAGTTGCACACAATTTGTCTATTCGTGGTAATCTAGCGGATAGGGACAGTCTCATGTCACTTTCAGCTCCAATCTTGCCCTGTACTTGTTCTTTAGGTAGGCCAGTGTGGAGAATCCACTCTCGCAAAGATAATAGTTGCAAAAGGTAACAGAGAAAGGTAACAAAACTTCAAAGCATCAGTCTAAGTGTCATGGTCACAGTTTCATAGGTTTTTTTTTACTGTGTTACTGACTCCTGTCATCTGGATCCTGCCACCCTCATCAGCCTCATTCCCTTCACCTGTGCTTCCCCGGCCCAGCTCCACACCTGGTTTCCCTCATCAGTTTCCCCTTCATATACCGGCCCATTTCCTCATACCAGTTGCCAGATTGTCGAGTGTAGATGCCTCGCTTTCCAGCCACGGATCCTGTTCTGTTTCTGCCCGCCTGCCCGCCTGCCTGCCTGCCTGTGACCCTGCCTGTGACCCTGCCTGTGACCCTGCCTGTGACCCTGCCTGTGACCCTGCCTGTTTCTGGTTTATGGATTTTTGCCTGCCCTTTTTGGTTTTGTTTGCCTGATCTGCCTGACTACCCGGTTTGACCCCTGCCTGCCTTTGACAAAGATTAAAGCCTCTTGGACTCTGATTCTGCCTGGTGTTGTGCATTTGGGTTCTCTGGCCTGTCTGAGCCGTGACACTAAGTTTAGTTGCAGAAGAGAGACTGTTTTATGGAGCCAAATCAAGGCCATACGTTTAGCTAATTTGAAAATGAAATTGTAATTGAAAAACTAAGATTTGAACCGGAAAATTAAAGTTTTGTTGAACTTATTATTTTACAGTTAAAATTTTTTTTTCAGTATCGGATCTTTTTTTTCAGTATCAGATCTTTTTTTTCCCCAGTTTCACATCTTTTTTTTTTCAGTGTCAGATCTTTTTTTTCAGTGTCAGATCTTTTTTTTTCAGTGTCAGATCTTTTTTTCAGTTTCAATTTTTTCTTTTGCTCAGGTTATGAAAATGTGAACAAAAAGCACTGGACAACAGGACAATTTATAAATCCAGACCCTTACTATAGAACGTTACATGAATGTTACAGTCGTCAGCAGCTGCTTGAACTGGTTTCTTTCGTCCTCTATGACAGTAAACTGAATATTTTTAACATGTCTTAAATATGTCTAGAAACGATACATTTGAGGACGTCATCATGGGTTTTGAGAAAAAATAAGTGACATTTTTCATCACCAAACAACTAATAATAACTGTTAGTTGCAGCTCTACTAAGCAGCTGCTGCACACGCCTCGCATCCACTGAAAGAAGAAAATATAAAAGAAAAAAGGTATTAGGATTGATTGGAAACTTAAGATGCAAAAAACACACAATAAAATGCATCTTATTTTCTTACAGCAGCTTACATGTCCCATGCTGCTCTGCTCTTCATTCCTTCTCAACCCTTTTTCATAACTTGTCTCTGTTCCTCTGCTTCTCCACAAGTTTTATGTCTCATTTCCAATTCTCTCCTTCACTCTTTTCCTCACTTTCTTCTCTCTTCCTAACTCCTCATACAGACTCACTTCCCCACTCCTGGCTTCTCACATACTTTTCTTCTCTCTCCTTCTCACAACTTCTAGAACCAAAATGACATCAAATAGGATGATTTTCTATAGCTATTCCTTTGCAGCGAGCTACTTCATTCAGATGGTCTTCTCTTATTTCAAATCCATGTCACTGTCAGTTTCTTGCGCCACCAAAGCTACGCCGTCGTCTTTGATGCAACTCCCACTGGAGCATTAAGGCTTTTATCGTCAACGGTAGAGAATCTACCTTTTGATCCAAATAGCATCTATACTGACTATGACCGCCACTTTATAAGCAACAGTGTCCACCAACATCAGAAACATCGCTCTGAAAGAAACTTTATCTTTACCAGCCTGTATTTCTTTCGGTGTGACAGTTTTGAAACCACTGGACCTGGTCATGGATGTTACCATGGCAACACTGGACTAACAAAATAAGAGACACCAGTTAAGATCATTCACTATTGTTACCCACCCGGTGAAAACATTTATAAAGAAATGCGCATCTGTTCTGGAGCTGGTATTGTACGAGCATCTTTGGGACTGACGTGAACGTGTTTAATGGAAAAGAATGTCTCCCAAAACCAAACACCTGTATTATTTGGTGAACATTCTGATGAGCTGATAATGTTTATCATTTCTGGGAAACATCACATCCAATTTTCAGCTGGAGCCGCGAGCAATCAAGTACGTCACAGCAGCTTCACTCCAACCTCCTACTTCTCATCTGGGTGTCTAAAAACAACCGAGGGCCAGACGAGAGGAGCCCAGACGAGGCTCCTGAGCAGGTACTAGTGGAAAAGATCCATTTGACAGTATTTGAAGATCTGTGGCGGTCAGCGTTGGCACAGGACCAGAACAAACTACAAATACATCAACATAACAGACACTGGGGCCAACTACTGCCCCCTCCCTTTATGACCCGCTCCACAGGATCTACTCAGAAAGTCCTTTCTAGCATTACCCAGAACCATTTACAGTAATTCTACCTTATCAGGTAATCTCACCTGCACCTGGAAACCTGTCCCAGAGTTTATATTCTTCTGTTACATCATCCCCATATTTTTCTTGTTTCAGTTGTATTTATCTATATATGTGAATGATTCTAATTGTAATTTGTTTTATTTTATTCCAAATTTCCACTTGTTTCTGCAAATGAATGCGGTGCTGAAACACCATCATTCAAAAAAAATAGAACCCGTCTATCTCGAATCAAAATTTGATTACAAAATAATGTGAACCACAGGAGATATGAATTTAATTCAAATGTCTCATTCCAACGCACTGCACTTGGATATAGAGGGAATGGACATGATGTCACAGATGAGACTTCACAGCAGATTACGCCCACTGAGTGTCAGAAAGACTGAGTGACAGAAAGACTGAGTGACAGAAAGACTGAGTGTCAGAAAGACTGAGTGTCAGAAAGACTGAGTGTCAGAAAGACTGAGTGTCAGAAAGACTGAGTGTCAGAAAGACTGAGTGTCAGAAAGACTGAGTGTCAGAAAGACTGAGTGTCAGAAAGACTGAGTGTCAGCGTAAACTTTCAGTTTGAGCAACTAGAAAACATCTAAAATGGGAAAGAGCTGTTGTGCGATCGACTGTACTCATAGATTTAGCAAGAAATCAGAGTTATCGTTTTACAAACTGCTGAAAAATCAGCTTAAGAGAGACAAATGGATCGCTGCAATTCACAGAAACAACTGGATTCCAGACACCGAAACGTGGATTTGTGGTTCCCATTTTGTATCAGGTAATGTTGGATTTTTGGGTAGCTAACGTTAAACGGTCAAATCATAAAGTTCGGTGTCCTCATCACTTTAATTTCTAAAACAAATCCTGCCTTGAAGTCGGACCAAGCGTCAAGACTTTTGTATCTTCAAGCTTTGCTTCGTGTATTTCCCCGGTGTAGAAATTAAGTACATATAAATATCAGGAAACTGGATTCGTGGCCAAATATTAATGTCCATGGACCACTGGTTCTTGGTAACTGTACCAAATATTAATGTCCATGGACCACTGGTTCTTGGTAACTGTACCAAATATTAATGTCCATGGACCACTGGTTCTTGGGGTAACTGTACCAAATATTAATGTCCATGGACCACTGGTTCTTGGTAACTGTACCAAATATTAATGTCCATGGACCACTGGTTCTTGGTAACTGTACCAAATATTAATGTCCATGGACCACTGGTTCTTTGTAACTGTACCAAATATTAATGTCCATGGACCACTGGTTCTTGGTAACTGCACCAAATATTAATGTCCATGGACCACTGGTTCTTGGTAACTGTACCAAATATTAATGTCCATGGACCACTGGTTCTTGGTAACTGTACCAAATATTAATGTCCATGGACCACTGGTTCTTGGTAACTGTACCAAATATTAATGTCCATGAACCACTGGTTCTTGGTAACTGCACCAAATATTAATGTCCATGGACCACTGGTTCTTGGTAACTGTACCAAATATTAATGTACATGGACCACTGGTTCTTGGTAACTGTACCAAATATTAATGTCCATGAACCACTGGTTCTTGGTAACTGCACCAAATATTAATGTCCATGGACCACTGGTTCTTGGGGTAACTGTACCAAATATTAATGTCCATGGACCACTGGTTCTTGGTAACTGTACCAAATATTAATGTCCATGGACCACTGGTTCTTGGGGTAACTGTACGGGTCACTGTCAAGTCCAACTGCCTTTAATTTAAGCCGATAATCAGCTGTTATTCCGTCTTCTCCACTAGTTGCAGCTGTTTTTACCACTCAGTGAGAGTAAGGGGGGGTCCAGTGGGGAAGTGACGTCAATGCAGACCCTCTATATAGTTTTTTATAATTTGTTTATAGTTTGTTTTTATTTTTTACATACATGTATATATATGTTTATCAATGTGTGTATAGTTTGTCTTTTTGTATGAATAAATGTGGCTTGTTTCTCTTTCAACTTTGAAGCTTTGTCTCATCCCTTGTTAAATTATACATATATAGTTTGATTATCCACTTGAAATGATTGTTAATTATACGACTGGAACAGATAAGATCCTATTGAAAAAAACCTCAGGGAATACCTTTAATTATAAATAAATAACAAGAAGAACTGGAGTAAGTAGCCAAAACAGGAAGGCGACAAAACTGAGTGTGGCTGAGTGGAAGCAGGATCTGGTTTATTTTACAGAAAGGACAGATTCTTGGCAGGTACGTCGTCTAGTTGTTCTCCGGGTCTACGTATCGGAAAAGAAACACATTTAAATTAATATGGTTTATTATAATACATTTCATTTGTTAGGCGCCTTTCATGGCACTCAAGGTCGTAATCAAACAATCAAAATACAAAAACACAATTTAAACAATAGAGAACAGTAAACGTTGCAGCAGAACACAAAAGACCATGTAAGTTGTAAGTGTACTTAGTTGATTAAATCTCATTTGTGAAACTAACTTCACCAGTAAAATCAAACATGACAGTAATGACAACCAATCACAAGTTAGTTGATCTACAGGATCTGTGAGCAACAATATTATATTCAAACGTTATTAAATGGTCGGGTAAAAGGGAGTTTACAGGTGACACCAACAGACCATCAGTTTCAACACCGTAGGTGAGAACGAGATTGAGAGTATGATTAAAACAGTGCGTCGGCCCGTCCACTTTTTGTGAGATACCCATTGATTCTAGAAGAGAATTGAAAGCTAATTTAAGATTATCGCTTTCAACATCCATATGAATATTAAAATCATCCACTATGATGAATTTATCTGTGCTGATCAATAATCCAGAAAAGAAATCTGAAAATTCAGACAAAAACTCTAGATACGCACCAGCAGGGGGCCGGTACACTACCACTAACACAACTGGCTTCTCTGATTTCCAGCTCGGAAATTTTTGACTAAGCGTGAGGCTTTCAAATGTATTATAATTGCACTTGGGTTCAGTTTTTGTTTGGACTGGAGACTGGAGTTATAAATTGCTGCGACTCCTCCGCCTCGGCCCGTGTTTCTAGGAATGTGATGATTAAAGTAGCCGGGCGGAGTTGATTCATTCAAACTAACATACTCTTCCTCCTGTAACCATGTTTCTGTTAAGCAGAAAATATCACTCCTGCTCTCTGTAATTATATCGTTTACTAACAGAGACTTGGAGCTTAACGATCGTATATTTAGTAGTCCGCATCTAATTTTTCGGTCTCTTATTGGTACCAAATGTGCATTGGTTTTAATTTTTACAAGATTATTTTGGTTAACGCCTCTATAACGCCGCACCTGGTGAACTTTTGGAGGGCGGGGAACTGCAACCACTTCTATTTTGCTAGGCACCTGGTTAGAGTTACCAGTTACATCATGTAATCTTATAGTTTTAGAGTCGCCAATTACATAATGCAATCCTATAGTTTTAGAGTCGCCATCACAACATTAATCCTACAGTTTTATTGGCAAGCGTTGGTCCTCGAGAAGCAGCAGAGAAGTGTGTAAAGCCGAGGACACACCAACCCGACGTTGCCCGCTGTCGGCCGACTGCTGTGTCGCCTCGCGTCGCCTGTGTCAGGCTGGGTCGGGCTCAAAAAGAAGCATTAGACACACCGCAAAGACGACACCCAACGGCCAACTAGCACGTACGTTCTGCACAGTCTGCGTTTCAATATTGCTGCGATGTTTTCGGACATCTGTACCGGATGCCTCCTGGACGCCTCCCTAGGGAGGTGTTCCAGGCATGTCCCACCGGGAGGAGACCCCGGGGAAGACCCAGGACACGCTGGAGAGACTATGTCTCTCGGCTGGCCTGGGAACGCCTCGGACTCCCCCCGGAGGAGCTGGAGGAAGTGTCTGGGGTGAGGGAAGTCTGGGCATCCCTGCTGAGGCTGCTGCCCCCGCGACCCGGGAACGGAAAAGCGGGAGAAGATGAGTGAGTGAGTGAGTGAGTTTTCGGAGAAGAGCCGCCGGTCCGGGCCGCAGCAGCAGCAGCAGCAGCAGCTCACGTACAGACGTGATCGCCAGGTCAACCTGCCGTCGTCCCGGGGAGAAACCTGCAGCTCTGTGGAGAATTACCGCTGGCTGAAATAAATTATTCAGGAAGATAAATGTTGGTTTAATAGATGAAATCTAACAGTTGTAGCTACGCCTGCTAAGAGATTTGCTCCAAAAATTTCGGGATTTCTGTCTGCCTGCCGGATCGGGAGCTGATTTATGGTTCTGCGTTAAATCGACGCAGATCTGAACAGCCAATCACAGAGTGAGCTGTTTGACCGACGGCTGACGCCGATTCGACATGTCGAATCGGCTGAAAAGCTCCCGACGGGCGGCCGACCTGTGGCGACGTGCGGGACACACCGGGAAAACTACCCGACAGACGCGCACCGACGCTCACCGACGGCCGACCGTCGGCTTGGTGTGTCAGGGCCTTAAGACTGCAGCTCTGCATCCTGGCCTGGACCCTGCATTGACAGGGGGAGTGTCTAATAAAACCGGCCATTACTAGAAATAAGAGCTGCACCACCCCGGGTTTGCAGAAGGAACATTGATCTACCTCAAAATTAAATCTTTTTTTAAGAAATTCTGCCACAGGAAAGACCTTATTCATAATTTTAAAATGTACTTCTTTAACTTTAGGCAAAGATACGACGGAGTATTAGGGCCAAACTAAGACAAAAAATAAATGGAAATTACGAGAATAAAGTCATAATAATATGAGAATAAAGTCTTAAAATTACGAGAATAAAGTCGTAATATTTTGAGAATAAAGTCGTAATATTTTGAGAATAAAGTTGTAATATTACGAGAATAAAGTTGTAATATTAAATATATTATAAATATATAAATATAACTTCATAAGATGCTCAATATTCCTCATTTTAACACAGGGAGAAGATGCTCTTCCTGTTAGAGTTCTCATAAATTATATTCTCATAATATTACGACTGTATTCTCATAATATTACGACTTTATTTCTAATAAATTATGACTTTATTCTCATAATATTATGATGACTTTATTCTCATAAATTACGACTTTATTCCCGTAATGTTACGACTTTATTCTCGTAATGTTACGACTTTATTCTCGTAATGTTACGACTTTATTCTCATAAATTCCGACTTTATTCCCGTAATGTTACGACTTTATTCCCGTAATATTACGACTTTATTCTCGTAATGTTACGAGTTTATTCTCATAATATTACGACTTTATTCTCATAATATTACGACTTTATTCTATTACGACTTTATTCTCGCAACATTATGACTTTATTTTCGTAATTTTACGACATTATTCTCATAATATTATGACTTTATTGTCGTAATTTCCAACTATTTTTTTTGTCTTAGTCTGGCCCTAATACTCTGTCGTACAAAGAAGCCAAACTAGTTGCAGGGCAGAAACTCTTTTTCCTGATACACAATTGCTACCCATAGGTGGCGGTAATGAGCAGCATCGCTCTACTTGTCGCCGCCAATGAAAAAGAAGAAGAAGAAGCAGCAGCAGCTCTCGACTCATGTCTTTAGGTTGGATGTTAATATCTCTAACTTTTCTATTGAAACATCAGAATGAGCAGACTTGGAGGCACTCAGGGGTGTGACCCCTATGAGCTGGAGGAGCTGAGCGACGAGGAGCGAGCTGCGAGCAGGTGAAGAAAACCTCTAATAAACACACCAGCACCACCGCAACGTGTTAAACCAGGCTGTTTTACCAACAGCCAAGTTATTCCGATAAAAACGGCGTTTAATGTACTGGTTAGGTTTTTATCACAACTATGCTGCTTTCATAGAACCACATCGGTTGGATTGTGTTGTGTTATATAGTTCCATGCTTACAGAAGTCCCGAGAATATAACCCAATATAATAGACGGATGTGACATTACACTTTAATAGTACTTTTCAGATAACTGTGCATTTAATGTATATTATAATTTATTATAAATTAAGAATATACAGCGCAACTTTTCACCAAACGTTGGAGGGAGGTTTAGCAGGAAGCCGGACACATTTATTTATCTGCAGTAAGGATGCTGGACATCAGCAGACTGGGGGGAAAAGTGAAAAGTGGCTCAAACTGCGTGTGAGCCGCTTCGCTCCCAGTGGTGTGTTGTGATATTCAGGTTAAACATGTAACCCATAGATATAGATAAAGGCTTTATATATATCTATGATGTAACCGATGTCATTTTGTTGTTTTCGCTCCTGTTAATATCCCTCTGCGCATGCGTGTTGCCCTAAACACGCCTACCGACTACGCCGTTTCCGGTCACGTGATTCAGGCTTGTCCAGTCCAACATGGAAGAGAGCTCATAAACTGTCGGTGCGTCCGAAATGCCTTACTAAACAGTATACTCAAAAATTATACTTAAGTTCGGCAGACTTTTGAGTAAATATCAGTAGTATGCATTAATTGGGACGTACTACTCAGAGCCACACGGCACTTCCTGCCGTTGGGAGTTACCATGGTAACAACTCCTGTAACAGCAGCAGTAGCAGCACCACTCCGCTCTTTCCCGTTTATCCTGGCCCAAACAAGATGACATTATTGTGATGTGTTTATATTGGTTTAAACTGTTTGAGCCGACGAGAAAGATGCGAGTCTTCTTTCTAGTTAACATCTGCTTTATTGAAGGCTGTCAATCAACGGAACTCACACACATGGTGCGCCCCCTGCTGCTCAGGTGGGAGTGCTGCTCTAACTCACACCATAAACTGGCTCACGCCACATTTATATGGGGCGGCAGTAGCTCAGGTGGAAGAGCGGGTCGTCCAATGATCGGATGGTCGGCAGTTCAAACCCTGCTCTGTCCCAGTTTGCTGTCGTAGTGTCCTTGGGCAAGACACCTTACCCACCTTGCCCCGTGTGAATGTGTTTGAATGTGTATGAATGTTGGTGGTGGTCGGAGGGGCCGTGTAAAAACGTAGCTACCACCACCGGGGAGAATGTGTATGAATGAATAATGATCTCTGTAAAGCTCTGGGTGCCTAGAAGGGTGCTATATAAATCCAAGTCATTATTATTATTAAGATATATTATTATTATATACTAATATTATAATATTAATATAATATAATAATAATATTATACTTATGACATGTACGTATCTGTGCAGCACTTAGCAACCAAACACCGCTGCATTGCATTGTGGGAAGTTTCTGCTCAGCTAGTGTCCATCAATCCATACTAATAAATTTCTCCAGAATGAGTATGGATAGCACATACTATTGAGTACGTTCTAATGTTTCGGACGCACTAAAAAATCTCACATACTGTTTTTGCTACTCATTAGGGTGGAAGTGTGGGATTTGGGAGGCAGTGTGTGTAGCGTATAGCCCATAGATGTAAACACGCAGACGCCTCACTGAGCGCTGAGTCACACGTCAACGCTGCTGCATCTGGGATGTGGCAGAGAGTGGAGAGACAGGAGGAGATCATTCAATCATGTTTTTTTTTTTTTTTTTTTAACATTTTATTTGAGAGGGACCATGTGCAATAAAAAACATAAATGTAAACATTTGATGCATTGCACCAGAGTTAGCTTTAGGCTAATTTGCAACTGCAGTCCCTTGGTAAAAATAAATACAGCACAGATAGGAAACATCAAACATTATTCAACGATATGTAACATATACTGTAGCAATAGAACAGACAGGCAGTGCCCCCCCACACACACACACACACACACACACACACACACCTTCTCAGCCGCATGGGGGGGTGAAAGTGACTGGAGGAAAAAGTAATGTTGTTCACTAGCAAGTTAGCGGGTGCATTGTTGTGAGAGTTTTTAAATGTTTTTTATATTAGCTTTAAAGGCACCAAGCAGGTCCCAGGTGTTGCTGTTGTCTGGGATTGTGTTCCGTTGTGTGACGGCTTTAACAGAGAGGCTGCAGGTCAGCTGTGGACAGAGCTGTTCTAGTAAACCTTCCAGAGCCACGGGAACACACAAACCCCCTCAAACAGGTGGGAACAAGCCGGCTAGGGTTTTGTAAACTGTACATAGATTTGAAAATATTCTAAAATGTTCAAAAGTTTGTGCTTATGTAATATATCACAGTGGTGGTACCTACATAAGTTTAAATCGTATGAAGAGTTTTATGTATAACATGTGAAAATGTCCAAAGATTTTATTTGGAATTCTTTTCTTCCCAAAAAAGGCCAATATTTATACAAAATGAACTTGTTAACATGATATTTCTTTTGCCTCTTGAGCCAACGTTCACCTGAAGAATAAAGGGCGTATTTGTTGATTGTTTGCAGCTCTGAGGACGAGCTGGACGTGCTGCTGAACGGGACTCCGGACCAGAGGAAGAAGCTGATCCGGGAGTATCTGACCGGGGAGAGCGAGTCCTCCAGCGAGGATGAGTTTGAGAAAGAGATGGCTACGGAGCTCAGCTCCACTATCAGGACCATGGAGGGAGCCTGGTGTCCAGGATCCGGTAACACTCACTCACAATGGGCATTAAGTTCAACATGTGTGTTAAGTCCTAACAGATTGTTGGATGGTTGTGCAGGAGCTGATGGAGGTGGTGGTGGGGGCGGTGTTGACGGGAGTTCTGCTCTTCCTACGCCTCAGATGTACGACGAGGTTTACTTTGACTCTGATTCAGAGTCAGAAGACACACCAAGTAAGAACCAGTTTTTGGTGTTTTAAACCTGCATGCTCGTCCATGGGAGAAAGAAGACTCTTAGTTGGAAATAAAGACGAACCACTTCGTCCTAGAAAAGCCCACGTCAAGAATCATCAAGAATTTGCATCATAGATTTCTACTGACAAAAATGCAGATATTTAGATAAAGATTAAAATATAATAGGCTAAATAGGGGGTCTTCAACCGGGGGTTCGCGACCCCTGGGGCGGCCACGGAGGGACTGCAGGGGGTCCTCCAACTTCAAAAGAAATTGTGAGAGTTGAAAGAAAAAAAAAGGGAAAAAAAGTATGTATATGTATGTATATATATATATATATATATATATATATATATATATATGATTGAGAAAACTCCATTAACAGGTGATAATGATCTACTTTGACAATAACTATTTAGTCTCCAACTACATAAATGATTCCCATGACGTGAGTCATGTGACTAATGTCAACTTTAGAGCGGAAAAACGAGCTAGCTAGCTGTTTAAGAAAAGAAAATTAGTTGCTAAAGGGACTTGTCTATTTCCTATTTAACGCTAGTTAGACCTGATGAATAAATTAATGACAATAACGAAGCTTAAAGCTGGAGATTGTAACGTTCCAGCTCGGCCTAACGTTACTCCTTCCACGTCTGACGAGGACAAAGTTTCATCCACCGCAAACCCGTGTAGCTAATAACCCAGTCAGGAACTGGTTAATAGGGTGATAGAAGCAGAACAAAACACATTCAAAAGTTAGTAGAAGCCAGGCTTAATATGTGACACATAAAAAAAAGGGGGGGAAAATCTGAATTCCCAGCGGGACCTGCTCTGTTGTTCCCTGGTTTAAACCGATGGAGGAACCGAGGTTTAGACTCAGCCGTCCCTTCGTTGGAGCTTGATCGGTCCTGATCACGCGGCTCTTCCTCATCTTTTACCCCAAACATTGTGGCCATGGCCTTGTACTCAAGTAACCAGTCTGGGCCGTCTCCCCTTCATGGCTGTTTTCCAGAGATAAGGGAACTGCTCCAAGTGATTGAGGGTTAACCTGCATAAGCCTGTGTGATTCCTCCACATGATACAGGCTTTGCTTCTGGAAGAGTGTGAGCAGGTCACAAATCACACATGATGTTTGGCCCTGCTCAATCTATCTATCTATGTTTTACTTCTCTTAACTCCTGCAAAGGCTAAAATATATATGGCTGAATGCTAATATTTTGTCTTTTCGTATGTAAGTCATAAACTGTGTTTGGAATATTGGTTCTTGAGGGCCCTTTTCTGAGACAGGACTGTCTCAGAAAATTAGAATATTGTGATAAAGTTCTTTATTTTCTGTAATGCAATTTTAAAAAAAAAAAAAAAAAAAAAAAAAACATTCTGGATTCATTACAAATCAACTGAAATATTGCAAGCCTTTTATTATTTTAATATTGCTGAATATGGTTTACAGTTTAAGATTAAGATTCCCAGAATATTCTAATTTTTTGAGATAGGATATTTGAGTTTTCTTAAGCTGTAAGCCATGATCAGCAATATTAAAATAATAAAAGGCTTGCAATATTTCAGTTGATTTGTAATGAATCCAGAATGTATGACATTTTTGTTTTTCTAATTGCATTACAGAAAATCACAATATTCTAATTTTCTGAGACAGTCCTGTATATCCCAACAACACCTAATTTTGACTGTGATCAAACGAAAAGGCCATTGATAAAAATGTTGTAGTTGTACATTAGTGAGATGTTTGATTGTTCTAATGTTTTACTGATGTGCTGCAGGTGCAGGCAGCTCCACGGGCCGGAGACAGAGACGGAGACAGAGCCAGCGCGTGGTCCTCACCAACGACGAGCTGTTCTACGACCCGGACAAGGACAGCAGAGACCAGGCCTGGGTGGACGCCAGGAGGTGCACGGACACTCTCATGGGATTATCAAGGTTTATTTTCCCCCCGACGGTTCACCAGACTGTTGTCTTCTCTTGCAGACGGATGGGGAAACAGCGTCCAGCTGCAGGACTCCACTCACAACCTTTTGAGCCTCAGACTTTACGAAACAGTGACGCCATTCTGAACTGTCCTGCCTGCATGACCACGCTCTGCCTGGACTGTCAGAGGTGACTTACACTTTAATTTCTGTGCCGTTTACTTGTGAATTAGTCTGAAATTCCCTGAGGCCACGTGTTGCAGTCAGTCACATGCAAGTGCAACATTACTAATACACTGAACGCTAACTCATCGGATATTGAAAGACATAAAAGTCTATCAGAATTCAGTCTTACATACATATATATATATATATATATATATATATATATATATATAAATAAATAAATTAGGGGTGTAACGATACACTAATCTCACGATACGATACATGATACTGAGGTCACGATAACGATACGATACGATATTATAACAGTATTTTTTTAACAACCTTGAATGAGGAACATATGAGTGGAAAAAATGTCTTTTATTTGAAAGACACAAAATACAAAACAATACTGTGCATTTGCCCTATTGTTCCAGTTTGTAATGCTTTATAACTGTTTAAGTTTTAAAGAGAAAGCCAGGCCAACCATTTTCCACAAACTGAACTAAAAGTAAATGTCAGGTTTGCATTATGATCTTCAGTTTCATACAAGTACAAATATTTTGCCACAAACTGAATAGTTTCTCTCATGCATGGTTTGACTTTTTTCTTTTCCAGAAATTTAACAACTAAAATTAAATAAATAAATAAAAGTAAATAAATAAATGAAAAGTCCCAAACTGTGTATGTATGTATGTATGTATGTATGTATGTATGTATGTATGTATGTATGTATGTATGTATGTATGTATGTATGTATGTATGTATGTATGTATGTATGTATGTATGTATGTATGTATGTATGTATGTATGTATGTATGTATGTATGTATGTATGTATGTATGTATGTATGTATGTATGTATGTATGTATGTATGTATGTATGTATGTATGTATGTATGTATGTATGTATGTATGTATGTATGTATGTATGTATGTATGTATGTATGTGTGTATGTGTGTATGTGTGTGTATATATATATATATATATATATATATATATTAGGGGTGTAACGGTACACACAATTCACGGTTCGGTACGTACCTCGGTTTATGGGTCACGGTTCGGTACGGGTTCGGTACAACGTGAAAAAAAAAAAAAATACAAAAAGTCCCAAATGTATTAGACTAGCTTTATCTTCCATTATTTTGATCATAGCATTTGAAAGTTAAAGTTTGTTCAATTGGCTACAAAACTAAAAAGCATCTCTTATTAAAGTGTAAAATAAATAGAATAAAACATTTAACTTGTGCATTAGTGTTTTTTATTTCAAAAGTCCAGTACAGTAGCACTTGCCAACTGGCAACTTTGCTAACTTTATTATAAAAATAAGAAAATAAAATGTTTAACTGTAAACAGAGAACATACTCTCACATAAATAATAGTGCAAATAGTTCCTAAACTGAAAAGCATCTCTTGAAATACTACAAAATAAATAGAGTGATTCAATCACTTCAGTCTACGGCTGATGCAAAATAAAAGGCAATACAGAACTGAAAAACAACTCCTGATGAGAAGATACAAAATAAATACACTTCAAAATATAAGACAAAATAACATTTGTGCCTTCAGGAGCAATGCATCACATTTGTGATTATTAACTTGTGAGTAAGGTCATTATGCACCTCTTGAAAAGGTACTAAAGCTTCATTATATTTTCAAGTTTTTCTTCAAAAAAATGAGTTTGTCTACATTGTCTGTAGTGAGGGCAGATCTGCTGGCAGTAACTGTATCCCCTGCCGTGGAGAAAACCCTCTCGCTGGGGACTGAGGTGGCAGGTACAGCCAGGGAACTCTTTGCCAACATGGCTAGGTTAGGATAAAGAGACTCATGAGCCTTCCACCAGGAGAGCGGGCTGGAATCAATAGAAATGCAGTCCTTTGCCATGTAGGCATACACTTCCTCCTTCAACTGCTGCCTCTGATCAGGCTGGTTACTCTGCTCAGTTTTAAAGAGTGGGCTAAAAAGTTCAGCCATGGCTGACCTCTTTGGAGGAGGGGAAGAAGCTGCCTCAGACTGTGCCGTCACTGGAAATGAAGTGGCCTGTGATGAAGTCGGTGGACTGGCCTCTGTAGTCTCTGTAGTCTCTGTGTTCTCACCCTGCAGTATTAAATGACAAAAACAATTAATAATTAATAGTGAGTTCAATGACTGTTGCAACAGTAATGTGTTCAGTTAAGACACGAGAGAAGGTATTTTAAAAATATGGAAACATCAACCTTAGTATAAAATGAATACATACTTGTTCAGCTCTGCTCAGGACTTCTGGGATGATGAGATTCTCATAGATTATCCGATGACAGTCAGGTTCCATGTGTGGAAGTGTCTTGAACCTTGGATCCAAAGCAGTGCACTTCTGAAGGAAGTCCTGAAGCCCAGGGTCGGTGTACCGGTTTTGTAGATTTTCTCTGATGGCATGCTTTATTTCCCTGACAGTGGGAGTGTCGTCATCAATTTGTTCCATAGATTTCAAGATCATTGTTTTCAGTGGTAAGATCATAGAAACTGATGGTGCTGTTCCAGTGCTCAATATTGTGGTGATTGTCTTCAGAGGCTTCATAACCTCAATCACACTCTCTGCAACGGTCACCTCCGCATCAGTAAGGTCGGCAATATCCTTGTTCTTGAGGGCCCTCTCTGTTAGTGCTGAATAAACAGCCGTTTGCTGTTCAAGATACCGCTCAAACATCTCATAGCTGGAGTTCCAGCGTGTGGGAACATCATGGATGAGACGATGTTTTGGCAAGTGCAGCATCTCCTGCTTCTGCTCCAAAATGTGTGCAGCCGTTGTGCTCCGGTGGAAAAAAGAAACTGCTCTTCGGATTTTCCCCAAGAGTCGAGATACCTGGTTGACTGCCATAGCTTTCTGTGATGCTAAGTTTAAAGTGTGGGCAAAGCATCCAATTTGTGGACCCAGTTCTACTTCTTTGACTGCATTAACCATGTTTCTTGCATTGTCTGTGGTCACTGCAATGGTTTTGGGCTTTTCAAGTTTCCACTCTGTTACTGCCTCTTGTAGCTTCCCAGCTAGGTGAGCGCTAGTGTGCTGTTCATACACAGGGCGCGTTAGTAGAACTGGATTTTTAATTTCCCACTCAAAGTTAATGAAGTGGGCTGTCACAGTGAGGTAGCTTTCAGTGGAACGGGAGGTCCATCCATCCGTTGTTAGTGCAACAGCTTGTACAGCAGACAGCTCATGCTCCACCACTGCTCGTCTACGTCTGTAAATGGCAGGGACCACGGACTGGCTTATGTGAGCACGGGATGGGACTTTGTAACGAGGCTCGAGCACTTGTAATAAATTCTTGAACCCGGGCTCCTCTACTACTGCGTATGGGCACATAGATGTTGAAATGTACACGCCAATTGCGTCGGTAATGTCTTTGGCCCTGTCTGCTTTCATATCTAGACGCTGCTTAAAAGCAGCGGGAATAAGTTGTTGGGAACTTGTTTTTTTTTTCCTACCTCCGGTGATGGGCATATCGGGGTGATGCCCAGGGTGTGTTTCCAGCGACGTAGCGCACAGATGTGAAACAACGCCGACACACAGTATTTGTCCGGTCCACCACTCGCATTCCATCACCGTTATAGTCCACTGGGAACCCAAAGTTTTCCCACACCGCTGACTTGCACGAAGCAGGCATTAGTTATCAATGGAAGTCCTAACGTATTGTCCAACTTAAAATATTTGCTCCTCTAGCTCTCTTTCTAAACTTGCCATGACGCTTTCTTCTTCTTCTAACGTTCTTTTTCAGTTTGTTGCGTGTTGCATCTTCTTCTTCTTCTTCGTCTTCTTCTTTTTCCGTAATGGCGGTTGCTGGCAGCTTTTAGGCGCATTACCGCCACCTGGGGACTGACTCAGACATTGTTTTTTTTTTTTTTTTTTTTTAACTCAGTCAGACGTATTCGCCGTATGACTGCGTGCACCGAACCGTGACGCCCGTACCGTGACGGGACGAATACAAAAACCGTTACACCCCTAATATATATATATATATATATATATATATATATATATATATATATATATATATATGAACCCCGAGTTCTTCAGGTGTTATAATTTAGTTGTTGGGGAGTTTGCCCGAGACGTTAGAGTTGGAGTCTGCCTTTGTTTAAGACTGTAAAGCTGTTGATTTCCTTCCTGTAAATAAAGCGGCTAGTGGAAGATCAGAGCCGTCTCTGCCGGTCAGTGTAACGTTTCACTGACCAGGAGGAGACTCTGATCTTCCACTAGCCGCTCTCAAACAATCATTACAGACAGGAAAAGCTCTGTAACTATTTTCACGCCATCGTCGCTGTAATCAACAGCAAAACCGGAATGATGCCACCGGAGATTTGAATGAAGCCGGCGCTTCTTCAAACTTTTTATCTTAACTGTCCCGATCGCGCTCATGGTGAGCACGAGCTCTGCTCTGTGTGAGGGGGAGTGGGCGGAGCTACAACAGTGATGAAGGGGAGTGGGCGGAGCTACAACAGTGATGAGGGGGAGTGGGCGGAGCTACGGGGGGAGTGGGCGGAGCTACAACAGTGATGAGGGGGAGTGGGCGGAGCTACAACAGTGATGAGGGGGAGTGGGCGGAGCTACAACAGTGATGAAGGGGAAGTGGGCGGAGCTACGAGGGGGAGTGGGCGGAGCTACAACAGTGATGATGGGGAGTGGGCGGAGATACGAGGGGGAGTGGGCGGAGCTACAACAGTGATGAGGGGGAGTGGGCGGAGCTACGAGGGAGTGGGCGGGGCTACAACAGTGATGATGGGGAGTGGGCGGGGCTACAACAGTGATGAGGGGGAGTGGGCGGAGCTACAGCAGTGATATGGGGAGTGGGCGGAGCTACAGCAGTGATATGGGGAGTGGGCGGAGCTACAGCAGTGATATGGGGAGTGGGCGGAGCTACAGCAGTGATATGGGGAGTGGGCGGAGCTACAACAGTGATGAGGGGGAGTGGGCGGAGCTACAACAGTGATGATGGGGGAGTGGGCGGAGCTACAATGGGGAGTGGGCGGAGCTACAACAGTGACTCGCGGAGCTTTTCTGCAGCAGGCACAAACACGCGGATTGTAAAGCATTAATACAAAATTAATGGCAAAACCGAAAATCCGCGGCACACAAGGGCGTATAGAACCGTGGAGGGAGAACTGAACGGTATATATGTATGTAGGATATATATATATATATATATATTAGGGCTGTCAAATTTAACGCATTAACTTAACGCCCTCTTAACGGCGACAATTTTTTTTAACGCACGATTAAAGCGCAGGGTAAAAAAAAACAACTTTTTTTAAAAGCGAGGAAAGATGGAGAATGAAAAGGGACTTTTGAACGGCAAGTTCACTTTCAAAAAGATGCAGTTGGTTCGCTGGACAAGACTAAAGTTATTTGCATGTGGATTTGAAATGAAATACCATTGAAGTACGTGGAGTCTCCAATACCACTTGACATAGACTCAAATACACATTAAACACAACTATATAATATGTTTAAACTAAATGAATATTCAACAAGAGATGCAGTGGTGTAAAGTAACGAAGTACAAGTACTTCGTTATTGTAATTAAGTAAGATTTTTGAGAATTTGTACTTTTACTGATACTTTAATTTTTCTGTACTTTCACTTTTACTTCGTTACATTTTCAAGGAAAAAATCGTACTTTTAATCCGATATATTTAAAATTGGACACGTCGTTACTCGCTACAAATTAAAGAACAGCACATCGGGGGCTGATTTATGGTTCCGCGTTACACCGGCGCAGAGCTCAGCGTAGGGTACGCGGCGACGCACACTCTACGCCGTGCGTCGATTTAACGCGGAACCATAAGGCGGACGGGAAGGAAGGGGGGCGCGTGGATATACCGAGAAGGAGCCGCAGCTCCCGGGAGAGTTGCGCCGCAGAGGCGGGCCGGAAGGCCGGAGGAACCGCCGTCGCGTCGAGTACCGATGAGGACTGAAGCCTGAATTATGGTTCCGCGTTAAATCGACGCAGAGCCTCGCCGTAGGGTACGGGCCCTGCGTTGGTGTAACGCGGAACCATAAATCAGCCTTGAGCGGCAGCCGACGCGTGTCCATGAGCACCATTCTTTGATTCCACCCCTTCTAAGGTGGTTTTGGCATTTAAAAGTTCAAAAGTCTCATCCTTTATCAGCTGGGGTTGCTTAATGTTGTCACTGCATACTACAGGCTGGGGGTGGACCTGTCAGCGGGGCCACTGGGGTACAGCAGCAGTGATGAGCAAAGGGACAAATTAAAATGGGGTAATAGAAACAAACGCTAAAAGGGTCAGAATAATATCACCATTATTTAGAGTTTTAGAGATGTAAAGCAAATTCTTGGATTCTTCATTTCTTTGCAATCCTTTTGAAAATAATTTTTTACTTTTGTACTTAAGTACATTTTACACCATGTACTTTTGGTACTTTATTATATTTAAGTTGAGGTACTTTTATACTTTTACTTAAGTAATGTTCTTAATGGGTACTTTTTACTTAAGTAATTTTCAAGCAGAAAATTTGTACTTTTACTTAAGTACAATATTTTTGTACTTTTTCCACCTCTGAAGAGATGTCAATTTCTTAATAACCTGATTATCAATTAAAGAATCAATTAAAAAGAGAAACTCTTTCTGTCAACCTCTATTAAAAAGTGTGTTTGGTTAATTTTAAGTCACATTCCCTTTCCTTGTCCATCAGGCATGAGAAGTACCGCACCCAGTACCGAGCCATGTTTGTGATGAACTGCACGGTGAAGAAAGACGAAGTGTTGCGCTACAAAAACCAGCCGGACGGGAAACGGAGGAAGAGGAGGAGAGGACGGAGGACAGAAGCGGAGGAGGACGAGGCGTCCCGCCGGCTGCCCGCGGGGGTTGATGCTGACGAGGTTTACCACCCCGTCCAGTGTTCCGAGTGCTGCACAGAGGTGGCCGTGTTCGATAGAGACGAGGTCTATCACTTCTTCAACATTTTGTCCAGCCACTGCTGAGCTCCAGGAGGTTTTTTCTCCCCTTTTTGCCATTAAGAGTTTGCCCGTGACTCCCCGTCTCACGGCATCCCTCAACTATTTTAGCTGTGTTTTTTGAAACTCCAGAACTGTTTCCATACCAACCAAGACCAAACCAGAGACGTGTCAGAGCTCGTCACGTGAACTCATCAGTGTTCCTTTCCTCACCATCCTGGCTGAGAATCAGACGACCCATTCACTTGATCAGCAGTTCATATCAAACTCATGTAAATATATACTGTATGTGTACAAAGTTTTACATTTGATTGTGCTCACATTAAACGGTGCATTCTAGTGTCTCAGTGATACTTGGATACAAAAATGTGGCTAATTATTTTCTGAATGTTTAAAGAAGTACTTGTCAGCAGATGGAGTGCAGGAAAGAATGACTTGAACATCAACTAAATGTTTGTCTTTATTGCACATGCCTTCACACCAGCATCTCTCCCACACTCACATCCCAGGTGGCTTTATATCTGCACTTAACCATCCGCCAGAACCATTTCCCTTTAAAATACACACCTATAAAACTCCTCATACCATAATACCATAAAAAACATAAAACCCAAAGTGACCAACCATATTTACTAGTGCTGTCAGGAGATTAAAAAAAAAAAAATCTAATTAATTACAGGATTTATAATTAATTAATCTAATCACATTTTAATCTCATATCTGCTAAAGGTCCCCAAATAAAGAATTTGAATTCTAGGTCATTGCAAAATTGCAGTGCATGACTAATTAATTGAATACACTAAGGCCGCGTTTACACGTAGCAACAACGGTGGTGTTTTCATGCGTTTTGGTCGTTCGTTTACACGAAAACGAAGCTCAAAGTCTCCAAAAACCATAATTTCTGCAAACTCCGGCCAAAGTGGAGATTTTCAAAAACTCTGTTTTCAAGTTTGCTTGTAAACTGAGAGAAACGGACATTTAGGCTTCAGAACGTCACATTATGAGACAGAAACGTCACCAGCGTCATCTGTGCGACCTGTGTTTACAATTAGTTTGGCCACCGTCAATATTTTCTTGTATTTTACCTGTTTTATATTCTAAAGTCACACTTAAAGGAGCATGAGGCAGGATTTATGAAAACAATTCATATATGTTTAAAGTTTTCTAGTAATGTCAGATGAAGCGTTCCAAACCAAAAAGAATGAGCCCTCTAGTGTATCTCTCCGTTGCCTTGAACAGGCTGTGTGCTGCAAAATGTGCTGCAATTGTGACCGGAATTTCCCGCGCTGTCCTGCGGATGTGACGTCAAATTACGCTGCATGCGCGTTCTCCCCGTTCTCCCGTGCCGGCTTCACTGTTGGCTGCAGTACCCCCAACGGCCGTCGTAGTGAAGGGTAGCGCTATAGAGTCATTTCTTAAAAGGAGCTTCATGCTCCTTTAAAAGTAACTCCACTTCTCTGTTACTCCAAACGAAAGACTCTCGTTCCGTCTTGGAAGTAACTGGCAGTCAAGGCTGATTTATGGTTCCGCGTCACACCAACGCAGAGCCTACGGCGTAGGCTGCGCCGCCGATTTAACGCGGAACCATGTTAGGCCGCGTTCAGACTGCAGGCAAATATCCGATTTTTATCCCATCCAGATTGAAACTGGATGACTCTTTTGAAGTCTGAACAGTCCCAAACCGCATGATATCCTATTTTTGCAAACCAGATGGAAACCACCTCCGGGAGGTAGTTTCATATCCGATCCATATCTCATTTGGGCAGATGCGTGTCAGTCTGAACATCCAAACACTCAGATGGGATATGACTGTCCCAGACGCTCCAAACTACCCGCCCATTTCCAGTTGTGGAGCTCCTCATCCTTTCACAGAGAGCATGTACAATCTCTGATGTCACGTCAAAAACTATTATTTGTAGTTTAAGTGTTGCAAATTCACATTACAAATCATGTTTTAATAGCAGAAAAAAGACTGCATTTCCACGTAGGTGCGGGTCGCCGCGTACCCTACGCCGTAGGTCTGCGTCGGTGTAACGCGGAACCATAAATCAGCCTTCAGTCGCGCTGTGAGCCTGAACCTGCAGCCCGTCAGCTCATTTGTTATTCATTGCAGGTTCGTTTTGTTAACTCTGAGCTTTGTTGGTTGGTTTGTTAGTTTGCTGGTGGTTTTGTTCTGAACACCTTTCTCTGTTTCTCATTTTGCTGGGACGCCGGGTCCCTCCACCGAGACACTTTTGCGGTATGTGTTCATTGTTATGTCTAAAAATGATGCGCAGTGCCGACCCAATCAGAAACGGTACAGATATATATATATATTTTTATATAAAAAAATAAAATTATAAAAAAATAAAGGATCCCCATTACCTTTGATCGGGTGGGCAGGACGCACGTTTTGCCCCAAAACCAGCCTCAGTACACAGAGGTCCGACGGGAGGATTAGAGTGAGATGGGGCAGTCTCAAACGATTTAAAATATTGCACAGTGTATGCCCAGCTTTACAGGTATGGAACAGCATGTGAGCTGGCTCCATATTGTTATTGTTTTTGATGTCGCAATTACATGACTTCACACAATACACGCGCTGGGTGACGCCTCCGCTCCGACGTCGTTGCTACGGCAACCCGTCAGATCAGTCAATGATGTGGCCCAGTCTGAACAGAGCCAGATCCGATATGGACACTTGCTAAAAACAGTGTGGACAGTCAGCCCTGAAAATCGGATATGAGAAGGAATCAGATATGAATCAGATTTGCCTGCAGTCTGAACGCGGCCTTATTCAGGCTTCACACGTGTCATTTGTTGATGTTTTTTTCCAGGATTCTGATTGGCTAGCATGACTTTATCTTCTCGTTACACTGCCCCCTGTAGGTTTGGCTGCTCATAGCACCTTAACAGCGGGTTCGTGTAAATGATGGTATTTTTCAACCCGGCTACGTGTAGACGTGGCCTAAGAAGAGAAGATTTGAAATCCACATTTTTATTGGTCAAATGTGATTCATAAATGAAATTCAAAAGAAAAAGCTCAAGCACATCAGCAAACCAATTAGGCCAGGGGCATTATTCAACAATGCAATACAAATACAGTTAAATAAATAAAATAAAATAAGGCTGAGTCTCAAATAGGCACTTAAGCAGACTCTCAATTCAAAATTAAAACTAAAGCTGACTCAATACAGCGATTCAAGTTCAAGCACTAGTAGCTGTAACATTTACAGTGGAACTTGTCCGGACATGTTTAGTGTTTAAATGATAATTCAGGCTGGAGCAGCTCCGCTGATAGGAACATTCTTTTTTACAAAATGTACAAATCACTGCGTTCTTGTTGATTGTCCCGTCTTTTTATACATAAACTTGCCGTTCAAAGGCCCAGCAAAGATGTGCTGAGTCTCCCCTGAGTCGTCCAGGTCTGTCACTGCTTTGTTAGTTTGACCAGCAGCAGGAGGGAAGTGACCTGTTACTGCCAACTTGTGTCTTCAGTATTCACATTCATTACTCAGAAGTATAGATACTAGAGTTTAAAAATACTCCTGTACAAGTTGAAGTATCAACTCAAGTTTTTTACTCAAGTAAAAGTATAAAAGTACTGGTTTCAAAACTACTTAAAGTATAAAAGTAAAAGTAATGTAAGGGGGAAAAGGCCATTAAGGACAAAAGCCATTGAAAATGAATGTATCTTAGTATAATGCAAATATATTAAAGAAGCATATATGTGTACTATTGAGCATTAACATGTGTTAATATAAATATATTAAAGAAGCATATATGTGTACTATTGAGCATTAACATGTGTTAATATAAATATATTAAAGAAGCATATATGTGTACTATTGAGCATTAACATGTGTTTCAGAGAGCAGCAGATATGATGACTAGTTGCCTATAAGTATTGTAATGGTGCAAAAAGTCAAACGTTCATGTTCATGTTATCATTTATCCTAACCTTTATTGGAATGTACATCCAAGTTTAGTTGCAGGAATCTGAGGGAACGGATGTAAGAACAAAACTGGACAAGAACATCTGAAACAACCACAACCAAATTCACTCTATCCGGATGGAGCAATTTAACTGGATAGTTTTTATTAAAGGCCGAAATGAAATAGAGTAACGAGGCTGTTTTTAAAATGTAAGGAGTAAAAAGTACAGATAATTGTACAGAAAAAAGTGAAAATGTAAGGAGTAAAAGTAAAAAGTCGTCGGAAAAATAATTACTCCAGTGAAGTATAGATAACCAAAATTTCTACTTAAGTAAGGTAACGAAGTATTTGTACTTCGTTACTTGACACCTCTGCTGCCAAGTGGCTACGGGTCCGTCAATGGGCCAAATTTAAAATGCTCGCGCATTTTGCTACTCATAATTAATTGCGTTAATTTTTACAACGCGTTAATTAGCTGTGCAATTAATTCATCTAATTAACGTGCTAAACTGACAGCCCTAATATTTACCATATTGAAATACCCTGATACCAAGACACCTTTAGCACCTTTATCCCTTGGTCTCTCCCAGAACCTTCACATTCAGACAATGGGGGACACATTTGTCTTGCACCCTGGAGAAGACAAGGACAGGTAAGTAATCACACTCCCAGCTAAATCAAAACACCAACATTTATTTTTTGTTTTTACAGGAAGTTGTCGGCTCACGTAACTAGCTGTGAACTCTCCGGAATCCAACCTGTCCATCATTACAATACTCAATAAACATGAATGAATAAAAACCTGTAGAAATGTTTCTGTGCAACGCTATGCCTGTTCTCCAGTAACAGAGTCTCTCCTACACTACGGTAACGAAGGAGCTCTTCGTTACAGTTGCTCCCCCTTCTCCCCAAGCATGCACATTCAATTCAAATCAATTTTGAATGATTGAATGTTGAATAACGTGCCAGCCATGTGCACGCCCTCTGATCTGAGATGCAGCCGGCCCTGGTTCCCGGTGAATCTATAAAGACATCATCTATCGAGGGTCGAAACCCGAAAAAATGGCTAAACGAAGAGCAACATATTTCACAGAAATGGAGCAGCAAGTTCCTCCTCAAGGCGTACGAGGAGGAGAGGGCAGTGATTAAAAAAAAAGTAACACGATTCGGGGAAATGTCGCCATCTGCTGGACGAACGGGCGCACCGCAACAAGAAACGGAGAGGAGGGGACACACGTTCCAGGTAATAAATATGGTTTGTATGGTTTATATTATAAATAATATAAACCATATGTACCAGCCCAATCACACTAACACAGCAAAGTGGGAGCAGAGAGAGTGACTCTGTAGTTTGTTGTGCCGTTTAACCCTGACAGAGTGAACATAGTAATTACTGACATATTATCCATCAGGAAATTCTACAGTTGATCAGTTTATAAGATGTCATTTTAATACTGCAGAGATAGGGGTTTGCACATCTAATTTGTAAGCGGAAAAGACAGGTATCCTGTGTCTGGCCGTCCTTTACCATACTTACCACATCTCTCTAGTGTTAGCGTCGCTCCATTGGCTACCCGTAAAATTCAGAATCCAATTTAAAAATGTATTACTTGCATATAAAGCCCAAAACGGCTTAGCCTTGCATTATTTGCAAGACCTGATAGTACCTTATGTTCCTGGCAGAGCGGGGGTTTATGTTCTGGGTCTCTGGAAAGCGCCTAGAGACAACTTCTGTTGTATTAGACGCTATATAAATAAAATTGAATCGAATTGAATTGAAAAAGGATGAAGAAACACTGGATCATTTGTTTTTGTCCTTGGTCTCATTGTTTCTGGACAGACATACACAATTAGATATCTCTTAAAATTAATAATGTTCCACCTTTTGAATTAAGCCATATTATTTTCTTCATGGATGATTTGGAATTTTCTGTCTCTGATATCATTAATATAATTTTGTTAAACCCTCCTTCCAGGGTTTTATTAACGATTTAAAGATTTTTTTCACGTCTCAAAAGAGTAGAAAACAAAAATGCAAGTAAAATAAGTCGAGACATTGCTCATTATTTGTTATTCTAATTTAATATTTCCTCCCCTTTTCTATGCTCCACTATGTGAATTTAAATGCTTAATTTATTTTGTTATTCATGTGCACCTTTTAATTCTTAGAGCACTTTTTTTGTTATTTTTATTTTCCTTTCTTTTCATATTGGATTTAAATTGATATTTGTCCATTATCCTCTTTGAGAGTTTATATTTTCAATAAAGTTTAGTTTAAATGAAAAAAAAAATAGTTTGGCTTCTGAAAGAAAACTAATGTCATGCTAATATGCCACTCACTTCTGATGTTTACAATTATATTAAATATGAACTTACTTTTATTTTCTTTTACCATTCTTCCATCCTTATTGTTCTGTTATCAAATTTCTGAGTGCAGAGACTGAGATGTTCCAACATTTCTTCTGACAATAATTACTTGAATTACTGCCCGTAATGTTTCTTAATATAATGTATATCAGTCTTGTTAAGGGTTCAGTGCTAGGGCCAATCTTGTTCAGTTTATACATGTAGCCGTTGGGAAGTATAATCCAGAATCACGGCATACACTTTCATTGCTATGCTGGTGATACGCAGCTCTATTTGTCTATGAAGCCGGATGAAACAGAACCGACTGGATGTCCGGAAATTTCTTGCTTCTAAATTCAGATAAAACAGAGGTTATCATTCTTGGTCCAGAGCATCTTAGGAAGGGATTAGATGGTGTTGCGATGGCTTCCAGTGCAACTGTGAGAAACCTTGGTGTTATTTTCGATCAGGATTTGTCGTTTAAACCATATGTCAATCAGGTTTGTAAAATAGCCTTTTTCCATCTCCGTAATATTGCAAAAATTAGGAAAATCCTCTCGCAGAGTGATGCAGAAGAACTAGTTCATGCGTTTGTATCTTCTAGACTGGATTACTGTAATGTGTTGTTAGCAGGATGTCCAAGTAATTTGCTGAATAGGCTCCAGCTGATCCAGAATGCAGCAGCACGAGTGCTGACAGGAATCAGCAGGAGAGACCACGTCTCTCCAGTGTTAGCATCGCTCCATTGGCTACCTGTAAAATTCAGAATTCAATTTAAAATTTTATTACTTGCATATAAAGCCCAAAACGGCTTAGCTCTGCAGTATTTACAAGATTTGATAGTGCCTTATGTTCCTGGCAGAGCTCTCCGCTCCCAGGGTGCAGGTTTACTCGTAGTTCCTAGAGTATCTAAATGTAGATTTGGAGGGCGGGCGTTCTGCTATCAGGCACCATTACTTTGGAACCAACTTCCAATCTGGGTTAAGGAGGCTGACACCACCTACACCTTTAAAACTAAACTTAAAACCTTTCTGTTTAGTAAAGCCTATAGTTAGTGTTTAGTAAACCTCTAGCTGGTGTTGGTAAATCTCTAGGTAGTGTAAACTTTAGTGTGTTAGAGTCTGTAGTCATAGTTGCAGCTATAGAACAAAACTATAATAGTTAGTCTCAAATTGATTAGCTTCGTGGTAGATATGCTGCTATAGGCTTATGCTGCAGGAGGGCACCGACATGACCCGCTGGGCGGTGCCTCTCACCCTTCTTCTCCTCTCCTTTTCCCTGCCTCTCTTCTCCATTACCATTTTTATTTATTATAAATATCTCATAGCTATCATTTTTGTCCATCGTTCCTTTCTTGTGCCGGCCCCCCTTTTTTCTCTTTTGTGCATGTTTGCAGGCTCGGGAGCTGCGTTCTGGCCTGTTGTGTGCTGCTGACGCCCCCCCGCCCCCCACCTCTGGTCATCCCGCTGCTGCTTCCACCTGCCTGCTGTGTGCTGCTGACGTTCCTGACTCCCCCAGTCTGGCCTTCGGCAGGAGGGTCCCCCCTTATGAGCCTGGTCCTGCTCAAGGTTTCTTCCCTCCTAAAGGGGAGTTTTTCCTTGCCACTGTTTGGCTTAAGGTTTTTCTCCCACTATGGGAGTTTTTACCTGCCATTGTTTATATAATAATTGCTATGTTTATGTTTATGTTTATGTTCATGTTCTGGATCTCTGGAAAGCGTCTAGAGACAACATCTGTTGTATTAGACGCTATATAAATAAAATTGAATTGAATTGAATTGATTTAACCTGATTATGATACTGAATTCATTCCAATTGCTTCCCGTGTTAATTCCTCTTCCCCTCCCTATTGGTTTTACTGTGGCAGGATGAAGCATGACTCCAGAGGTTGGTCAACAAGCCTTTATTTCAGACAACGAAAAAACAACTGGCAACTGGCCCGAACAACTGACAACTGACAGCTGACAACTGACAACTGACAGAGAAGACGCGTAACTAATGCCCCTTTTGCACTGGTACCACCTCAGCTCGGTTCTACCCGTTTTGCCCTTTTGCACTAGGGCTGAGACGGGTAGAGCCGCTCCAAGCCGATACTTTTTTCTGTAACCATTTCAGCGAGGTTCTATACGAGGCTGAGCAGGGACTATTTCCGACGTCACCACCCTCCGCGCCAGTGATTGGTCGGGGGGCGGGGACGTCACCACCCTCCGCGCCACTGATTGGTTGGGGGGCGGGGCCGTCAGTCGTTTGAATCAGGAAGCGGGAGTTAGAGCGAGAGCGACCCGCGGCTCGCAGCAATTTAATTATAAAGCGCAAAACGTCTGTTTGTGATCCAACTCTGAGGTGCAGATGTTCATAAACCTGGTGACTGACAAGAGAATTAAAAAAGGGATGTAGACGGGCTGTTTTACTCTCAGCCGCTCGCGGCTCCAGCTGATTTCTGATCAGCGCCGACATGAACAAAGCGGTTGCGCAATCGAGTACGTCACAGCAGCTTCACCCCAACCTGCCCACTTCTCCCCTGGCTGTGGAAAAACAAACGGGTAGAGGCGTATAAAGGCGTGACAAGCCGAGTCGGGCCGAGTAAGTCCTAGTGCAAAAGTGCCATAAGCAACCAAAAATCGACCCCTTCCCTACAATCCTGATGGGTGCGAGGTCCGTAGCAGCTCCCCCCCGGAACACCCAGAAGGTTGTCCTGGAAGGACCATCAGTCCCTCACTGGTGGTTTATCAGCCGACCATAACGGTCCATGGGCCCCGGGGTCAAAAAATTATTCAATGCGAAGGAACTGCTTGCTAGGTGAGTTTGCGGAGCCGAACTTTCAGGCAAAAATTGTCCTGGCACACGAAGCGGCTGACCGAACACTCTGCGGGCGACGCATTCAAATCTTCCTTCGGGGCCGTGCGCAAACCGAGCATGACCCACGATAAGCGGTCCACCCAGTTACCATCCGAGAGTGCAGCACCCAGCGCGGCTTTGAGGGACCTGTGAAAACGTTCACAAAGGCCATTAGCTTGTGGGTGGTATGCAGTAGTACGGTGTACCTGCACTCCCAAAGCTTCTGCCAACGACGACCAAAGTTCTGAAACAAACTGGAATTGGGAACGGTTCCAGGGGCGCCTTAGTGTGCTGGTGGACTTTAGCCCGCTGGCATGCTACACCTGCGGAGGCCGGGCCAGGCGAACTTGGTCCCAACCAGTTTCACCGACACCCGGATGCCAGGGTGTGAGAGGGAGTGTACTGAGTCAAAAACCCACCGGCGCCCGGAAACTGGGACCACCGGACGGGGCCGACCAGTGGAGATGTTGCAGAGAAGGGCTGGACCTCCGACCTCCACCGCCAAGTTCTCTAGTCTGAGACCGGTACCAGCAGACTTAAGAGTCGCAATGTCCTGGTCATCGGCCTGGTCAGCAGCAATGGCAGAAAAATCAACTCCCAGATGTACAGGGCACACAAGCGCGCATGACAGGCAATCAGCCACAAGGTTTGTTTTACCCGCCACATGCCGAATGTCCGTGGTAAACTCTGAGATGGACGCTAGATGGCGCTGCTGGCGAGCGGACCACAGCTCTGTCACCTTGGACATTGCAAAGATCAACAGTTTATGGTCTACATATGCCGTGAATGAACGGCCTTCTAGGAAAAAACAAAAATGACGGGTGGCGAGGTACAGTGCCAACAACTCACGGTCAAAAACACTATACTTTCGGTCACTGTCTTGTAGTTTGCGGCTGAAAAATGCAAGAGGTTGCCAAACTCCCGCCACCCGTCGCTCTACGGCTCCCCCTACTGCAATGTCCGAAGCATCGGTCGTCAAAGAAATGGGAAACAAAGGTGAAGGGTGAGCTAAAAGGACTGCATTGGCCAGGGCAGACTTAGCACCCTCAAAGGCACTGATGCGGTCAGGTGACAATTAATCATACCCAAAAACTCCTGCAGCGCCTTAACCGAGGCTGGATGGAGAAAATCTGCCACCGCTTGTACCTTTAGACGGCAGTGGAACTGCACCCTGAGCTGAAATTTGGTGCCCTAAAAAGTCAACAACTGGCCGACCGAATTGGCACATAGCCGGGTTGACAATAAGGCCGTGTTCATCTAACCGCTGAAAAACTAGTTTCAGATGTGCCAAATGCTCCTCTGCTGAGGAACTGGCCACCAAAATGTCATCAAGGTAAATTAATACTCGCAACACAGAGTCCATCAACCTCTGGAAGTTATGCGCTGCCTCCTTCAGGCCAAAGGGCATGTGCAGAAATTCAAAAAGCCCAAACGGGGTAATTACAGCGGTCTTAGGCACATTGCCTAGACAAGACTGCTCGCATGGGAACCTGGTGGTAACCACGTACTAAATCCACCTTTGAAAAGATGGTTGTCCCTGCTAAATGCGCGGGAAAAATCGTGGATGTGCGGGACTAGATACCAGTCGTGCACTGTGACGTTGTTAAGACGGCGAAAGTCCCCACACGGGTGCCACGGACCGCCGGTCTTTGGCAGGAAATCCACCAACAGACGTTGGAACACGTTACCTAATGCTAAAAAGTTAGCGTGTGCTAGTGGCCCAGATGCCCCAGTCTTACATGGAAAAGTCCTAAAATTCACTGCATCGATCAATCGGCGGTTTGCAACGTCCACTAGCAAACCGTTAGCACATAGAAAATCGGCACCGATAATAGGAACAGCAACATTGGCAATGACAAAGTCACTCTCAAACCGGTGCCCGTGGAAGCCTACAGTCACTGACCGGGTCCCGAAAGAGGTGATGGAGGAACAGTTAGCCGTGCTCAACGGCGGTCCATTACCTACGTTTAACTGGTCCGTGGCAGCCGGTGATAGAAGGCTCAGCTGTGCGCTGGAGTCCACCAGGAAAAATTTCCTTGACACAGAGTCTGCAATGAATAGCAGCTCACCTTGACTGCTGACGCCCACAGCTGCTACTGAACGTCGGCTTCCCGGCGGCTCGAACTGACATGGAGGGACGGAGCGTCTCACCTTGGTGCCGAAGCGTTAATGGAAGAAACAGATCCGTCCCGCGTCGTCTCGAGGTATTCACTGCAGCCACCACCGCTGGGTTTGTGTCCTCCGACGTTGATCGCTGGGGATTGTTGTGATGTGGTGAACGACAAAACTCCCTGTAGTGAGCAGGACTCGATCCGCTTCCTCAGCCATATCGCGGTAGTCGCCCGTTGCAAGGCAGGTGGAGTTTGCCAGTGCAGCGCGTGCGGGTTGCGGCAGTAAGCCCGGCAGGGACAGGAGTCTGTCCGCTCTCTCTCCAGCAGAAAGGCTGAACATTTGGAGGAGTAGTTGTCTGAGTGCGGCGTACTTCAGGCACTATCAGGTCTTGCAAATAATGCGGAGCTAAGCCGTTTTGGGCTTTATATGCAAGTAATAAAATTTTAAATTGGATTCTGAATTTTACGGGTAACCAATGGAGCGACGCCAACACTGGAGAAACGTGGTCTCTCCTGCTAATTCCTGTCAGTACTCGTGCTGCTGCATTTTGGATCAGCTGGAGCCTATTCAGCAAATTACTTGGACATCCGGCTAATAACACATTACAGTAATCCAGTCTAGAAGATACAAACGCATGAACTAGTTTTTCTGCATCACTCTGCGAGAGGATTTTCCTAATCTTGGCAATATTACGGAGATGGAAAAATGCTATTTTACAAACCTGATTGACATATGGTTTAAACGACAAATCCTGATCGAAAACAACACCAAGGTTTCTCACAGTTGCACTGGAAGCCATTGCAACACCATCTAATCCCTTCCTAAAATGCTCTGGACCAAGAATGATAACCTCTGTTTTATCTGAATTTAGAAGCAAGACATTTCTGGACATCCAGTCCTTGATGTCCCTCAGACATGCCTGAAGTTTAACTAACGGTTCTGTTTCATCCGGCTTCATAGACAAGTAGAGCTGCGTATCATCAGCATAACAATGAAAGTGTATGCAGTGATTCTGGATTATACTTCCCAATGGCTGCATGTGTAAACTGGCCCTAGCACTGAACCCTGCGGAACACCATAACAGACCCTTGACTGTTCTGAAGAAACTTCATGTACATGAACAAACTGGAACCTGTCAGATAGGTATGATTTAAACCAACATAGAGCTGTCCCTTTAATCCCAACAACATGCTCTAACCTGTGCAGTAAAATGCCATGATCTATAGTGTCAAAAGCAGCACTGAGGTCCAGTAGAACCAATATGGAAACTAATCCCTTATCTGAGGCCATAAGGAGGTCATTCGTTACTCGAACCAGTGCTGTCTCTGTGCTATGATGCATTCTGAACCCTGACTGAAAGACTTCAAACAGATCATTTCTATACAAATAGTCACATAACTGGCTTGAAACTGCCCTTTCCAGAATTTTAGATACAAATGGAAGGGATTGGGTAACGTATTGCGTCACGCATCGCGTCACTTCCTGGTGTTTGCGGTCTGTGCTGCTGCCGTTTCACGGCGTTGCAGGCTCAGATCTCTCCCGACTTTTTATCTAAAACTTAGACTGTTTTCTGGTAAAATAGCACTATATCTGGTACATTACTGTCTTTATTTCAACACTCGCTCATTTTCTCTTCCGTAACTTTCACTGTCACCAATCACCGATACATTTTCTGTCCGTTAGCCTCCGTTAGCATCTTAGCATGGCCGCTCCGGCTCCCACCGCTTCACCTCTTTCCTGCTCAGTGTGTGAAATGTTTAGTTATTCCTCTGCCTCCTTTAGTGAAGACGGTAAGTGCTTAAAGTGTAGTTTATTTGCAGGGCTGGAGGCGAGGCTCAGTCAGTTAGAGGTCCGGTTCGGCCAACTAAACCATAGTCCGAGAGCCTCCTCAGCTAACCAGGCTAAGCTAGCGGCGGACCGGCCCGTAGCAGCTGAGCGTAACCGCTCCCCTGCAGCTCCCGAGCAGCCGGCCAGGCAGGGCAGCTGGGTGACGGTTCGGAGGAAGACTAGTCTTAAAGGGCTCACGGAACACCACCACCCGCTTCATGTGTCTAACAGATTTTCCCCACTTAGCGACACATCTGTTGAGAAACCGACCCTGGTGATTGGAGACTCCATAGTCAGACATGTGAAGCCGACTCCAGAGACCTTAGTTAGGTGCATCCCGGGGGCCAGAGCGGGCGACATAGAAGCAAATTTGAAGCTACTGGCAAAGGGTAATCGTAAATATGGTAAAGTTATCATCAATGTCGGAGCTAATGACTCCCGTCTTCGCCAGTCGGAAGTAACCAGAATGAATATTGTCTCGGTGTGTAACTTCGCCAAAACCATGTCAGACTCCGTAGGTTTTTCTGGCCCCCTCCCCAATCTGACCAGCGATGACATGTTTAGTCGCATGCTCTCGCTCCGCCGCTGGTTGTCTCAGTGGTGTTCAGAAAACGACGTGGACTTTATTGACAACTGGGAGACATTCTGGGGAAAGCCCGGTCTGATTAGAAGGGACGGCATTCATCCCACCCGGGATGGTGCAGCTCTTATGTCTAGAAATCTGGCCAATGTTATTAGACACTCCCCCTGACAATGCAGGGTCCAGGCCAGGATGCAGAGCTGTAGTTTAACAGGGCTGGAGGCGAGGCTTAGTCAGTTAGAGGTCCGGTTTGGCCAACTAGACCATAGTCCGATAGAATCCTCTGCGGACCGGCCCGTAGCAGCTGAGCGTAACCGCTCCCCTGCAGCTCCCCGGCAGCCGGCCAGGCAGGGCAGCTGGGTGACGGTTCGGAGGAAGGGTAGTCTTAAAGGGCTCAGCGACACATCTGTTGCTTCTCAAGGACCAACGCCTGCCAACAAAACTGTAGGATTGCATTATGTAATTAGCGACTCTAAAACTGTAGGATTACATGATATTGGCGACTCTGGCCAGGTGCCTAGCAAAATAGAAGTGGTTGCAGTTCCCCGCCCTCCAAAAGTTCACCAGGTGCAGCGTTATAGAGGCGTTAACCAAGATAACCTTGTAAAAATTAAAACCAATGCACATTTGGTACCAATTACAGACCGAAAAATTAGATGCGGACTACTAAATATACGATCATTAAGCTCTAAGTCTCTGTTAGTAAATGATATAATTACAGAGAGCAGGAGTGATATTTTCTGCTTAACAGAAACATGGTTACAGGAGGAAGAGTATGTTAGTTTGAATGAATCAACTCCGCCCGGCTACTTTAATCATCACATTCCTAGAAGCACGGGCCGAGGCGGAGGAGTCGCAGCAATTTATAACTCCGGTCTCCAAACAAAAATTGAACCCAAGTGCAACTATAATACATTTGAAAGCCTCATGCTTGGTCTGAAATTTCCGAGCCGGAAATCAGAGAAGCCAGTTGTGTTAGTGGTAGTGTACCGGCCCCCTGCTGGTGCGTATCTGGAGTTTTTGTCTGAATTTTCAGATTTCCTTTCTGGATTATTGATCAGCACAGATAAATTCATCATAGTGGGTGATTTTAACATTCATATGGATGTTGAAAGCGATAATCTTAAATTAGCCTTCGATTCTCTTCTAGAATCAATGGGTATCTCACAAAAAGTGGATAAACCGACGCACTGTTTTAATCATACTCTCGATCTCGTTCTCACCTACGGTGTTGAAACTGATGGTCTGTTGGTGTCACCTGTAAACTCCCTTTTATCCGACCATTACTTAATAACGTTTGAATTTAATTTTGTTGATGTTGAAGTGCAAAATAGGAGGTATTATTTTAGCAGATGTTTGTCTGATGAAGTTATTGTTAAATTTAGGGAGGCCATTGCTTATCTTACGACAGTGCGAAATAGTGATGTAGTCGAGGCCAGTGACCTGGGTTCTACCTCTGCAGATGTTGATTTCCTTGCTAGTAACACTGCTGATTTGTTGCATTCAGCTTTAGATGAAGTTGCTCCTTTGAAAAGGAGGGTTTCTAGCCACAGGAGCTTAACTCCCTGGTACAATTCAGATATCCGCATGTTGAAACAAAACGTGCGTAAAATGGAAAGGAAGTGGTACTCTTGTAGGTCTGTAGACTCTCATCGTGAATGGAAAGATATTCTAATAGTATATAAAAAAGCCATTCGCAAAGCCAGAACAGCTTATTATTCAACGCTGATAGAGGATAACAAAAGTAACCCACGTTTTCTGTTCAGCACTGTAGCCAGGCTGACAAAGAGTCACAACTCTGTTGAGCCGTGCATTCCTGCAGCTCTCAGTAGTGAGGACTTTATGGGCTTCTTCAACAGTAAAATCGCGAGAATTAGAGAAGAAATCAACCAGCCGGTTGTAGGTGTTTCTTCAGCTTTAGCGACTTCCCTAGGCTCTGACTTGTCTCTAGACTGTTTTGATCCTATAGACCTCCCTGAGCTGACTTCACTCGTTAATAGAGCTAAGTCAACCACATGTATGTTAGACCCCATCCCGACTCGTCTATTCAAACATGTTTTTTCTCTTATTGGTACGACAATACTGGACCAAATTAACCTATCCCTAAGTTTAGGATATGTACCACAGGTTTTCAAAGTCGCAGTAATTAAACCTTTACTTAAAAAACCTTCTCTTGACCCAGACACCTTAGCTAATTATAGACCAATTTCCAACCTTCCATTTGTGTCTAAAATTCTGGAAAAGGCAGTTTCAAGCCAGTTATGTGACTATTTGTATAGAAATGATCTGTTTGAAGTCTTTCAGTCAGGGTTCAGAATGCATCATAGCACAGAGACAGCACTTGTTCGAGTCACGAATGACCTCCTTATGGCCTCAGATAAGGGATTAGTGTCCATACTGGTTCTACTGGACCTCAGTGCTGCTTTTGACACTATAGATCATGGCATTTTACTGCACAGGTTAGAGCATGTTGTTGGGATTAAAGGGACAGCTCTATGTTGGTTTAAATCATATCTATCTGACAGGTTCCAGTTTGTTCATGTACATGAGGTTTCTTCAGAACAGTCAAGGGTCTGTTATGGTGTTGTGAGATTAATCCAAGTTTATAATTTTGAAACTGCCATAATCAGAATGAGAAAACTGCCTGTTTATCTTCATGACATGCTTTGGAGGTTAAAACTGAATGTTGCCCTGCTGACTTCTCAGTCTGTCAATGAACCATTGTCAGATGGACACATCTGTCACAGATTTCCTGGGTTCAGGAGGAGGCCCAAATTGACCTTTGCCCTGAAACCGATCACATGCATAGATTCCTGAGAGATACTCAGGGGTTTTTAGACTGTCCTGGGACAACTGTTCTATTATATTTGTAAAGTTAGCCTGCACACATCTGTTCAGAGTTCCTGTTTCAGCCCCAGAGGGCATATAACCTCAGCGACCTATGGTTTATAAAAACTTTAAGCTTCTGTTTACCTCTTTAACTGAAAATGTCACATGTGTGACATTTTGACCCCGATGTCTGTTCCTCTGTATGTTTCCCGTTTTCTTCCAGATGTCCATTTCATGTCTATTTACTGTTGTCTTCCAAATATGGTCAAAGTTTCCTGTCAGTTTACCAAATAAATAGCTTCCTGCAAAGGAGGGTCTTTGGGAAGCATTAGCTGTCAGGGGGCTGCCTCTGTCAGTTTTGCTTTCCCCTCCTGCAGGAGCACCTGAAAAACCATTCCTAGTCTCCGGTGTCTTTTTCTAAGTTAATTAATGTATGTTGATGACTTTTTAACCTAACATTTGGTGCATAGAAACCCGGGATCTCAAGTTCTGGCGATGGAACGGCGTACGGTCAAAGGAGGGCATTTAAAAATCTGTCGACAGCGTTTCCGACTTTAGGGAACGGGCCCAGATTTGGTCTGCGCTGTTCCAGAGTCCAGACGACGAGATTTCCCAGCCAGGGGAAAGCACTTGGGGACTGGTGAGAAAACTCCTCTTACTTAATACCTGGGGTATTGAAGTATTTTTGTGTAAAATACGAGTGAAATTCTGTGTACTAACAAGAAGGTTAGTGAAAGAGGTGATTGGCAGCAGGTCGGGGACACGATTTTTATAAGAAGGCATAGGGGCCTCTAAAAATACTATGCCTGGGGCAGTGCGTAAGGCCAACACGGGGGGTTTCGGACCCGACAGAATAACAAGAGGAGGTTTCTTGGAAATGGTTTTTAATGGTTGTGTTTTATGTTTGTCTAATGTTTGTCTAATGTTTGTCTGATGTTTATGTCTGTTCAATGTGGGGTTTCAAAATTGAGAGGAAAAATTTAAATTGTTCACTAAAGATCAGGCTAAAACCAAACTGTTAAAAAAGGAAACTTATGTTCTGAGAGAAACTTAAGAAAGAAAATAACTGACGAAAAATAGCAGAGGCGTGGTTAAGCTGAAACTTATGCTTAAAGAATCTCAAAAGATGCTTAATTGATGGGGAGACGTCCTCAAACTTAAGAAAATGGAGACAAATCTAGCAAAATTATAATATAGGGAACTTAAAAAGAAGAAAATCAACTAATTTAAGACTAAAAGAAAAAACAAGAAGTAAAAATGGGTTAAAGAGGTGGTATTGATGAGAGACTGGGAGGGGAGAAGTGGGGGCTGCAGCAGGATGTGATTCTCTGTGTGTGTGACAAGCTCTCTCTCTCTCTCTCCCTCTGTGTGTGTGTGTGTGTGTATGTGAGACTGTCTGTGTGTGTAAAAGTGCTGCTGCAGTGTGGCTGCACGTTTACGAAGAGCTGCATGAGATGACAGGCTTAGTGAAGCTTAAGAGGGAGGTGTCTTCTCATTTGGAGACTACATGTCCGTGAGTTGAGGGTTGAATTTCCTCTCTGTTGAAGTTTTTGTTAAAATGATACAAATAGCAGCCGAAAGCTCTGTGTCTGTGTGTGACTCTCTGTGTGTGTGTGAAAGCGTGCTCCAGCAGTGGGTGCAGCGCTTTACGAGCGGCTGCAGGCTGAGAAGTGAGCTCTCCTTTTGGAGGAGACGTAGAGATGTGGAATAATATAGTTTGTTCTATCATTCTAAGCCTGAATGAAGGCATAGAATCATAGAAGTTTAAATTGGGTTAATTCACCATTTAATTTGCAGATTACTTTTGTAACACTGTATTTGACTTGGATTGTATGGAAATGGGATTCCTGCAATTTGCGAGCATGAGATAAAATGATTGGGTTGTTTGTGACATGAATGTAAAACAAATCAATCATTTGTCCTTACTCTGTCTGTTGTGAAATCACTACTGATGATTGACAGCTTCAGAGGATGGGTTTCGTACAATGAAATTAGTGCCGCTATATTTTTAGAATACAGTGGAAGGGTGTGTTCATGAGCCTACTCTCATTTGTATGTCAGTGACATTTTACACAGAAAGGGGTGTGTGGAGGAGAAACAAACCCGTTGTACAATCTTTTTAGAAAAGAAAAACTCTGAGTGCATATTAGCTATTCACACTGAAAATGTGTACATTTGTGATCAGTGTTGCTACCATTTAGGTTGTGAGTTAATTTGAAATGCACCAATTGAGTTTGGTTAGTTTAGTTGGAGGATAAATAATTTACACATTTGCAGTGATACACAAACCCACATATAGATGATCTGAAGTTGTGTTTAATGTTAGTGGGTTTTTGTCTATGTGTAGTTTACACATGGGAATTTATCCCACAATTTTCTTAAGACTTCTATGAGTTTTTCATAGAGAGCATGCATTTGCGTTGCAGCATGCAAACAGAAGATTAGGAATCTCCTGAAGACTATATGATTAATCTGGAGACAATTTTCTGACAATTTTCTGACAATTCTTTTGATTTGGGGAAATAGAGCTCAACAACAGTTGAGAAGGCATTATTTGATAGAATGATTCCTTTAAGTCCGATGTTTTGTGACTATGACTTATTGTTTATATACAATATATATATATATATATAAGTTCACTGAAGACTACTGTTTACATTGCAGGAGAGTTGCTGCACTGACAGTTTTTGTGTGGTGATACTTTAATAAGACCATAACCTACTTGGGTTGAAATAAGAACGTTTTTCAATGAGAAATTCTGTAGTCTAATCTACGGTGGGAGACAGAATTTTAAAGGCTTTGCCCCATCTAATCTGGTGATGGGAGGGGGGATCTCTGAGGGACATAGATATCCAACCCTAGAGAATCATTGAGTCAGACCTGCAGACTTGCCAGGGTGCGAAGGTCAAGAAGTGGGAGGGCCACTTATCTGGGGAGCCTGACTCTGGCAGCCTGACTCTTCCAGGGAGAAGTCAACAAGGAGGGGGCCTAATGACACAAAACCCCCACCCCTGTCGGCATGCAAAAAATGCTGTGAAGCAAACTGGTGCTTCCAAGGAAGTTGTTCCCCCTGGTGGCTAAGTTGAGCCATAGGGAGTTTCTATGGCTCAACAGGAGGGAGTGGGAGTATTTAGGGGTACATATGATACATTATGAGGATTAAATACTAAATACCCTTTAAAAAAGTTTTAGTAGGAGCTTTCCGACATGTTGCAGATACAACATGAAAGGACCTATCCATTTGAAGTTGTTCATATGGATTTGATTCTTGGAGTGAACTAATGGCTGTTAAGTGAAGGCTCAAGAAAGCCATGGCCTGAATGACGGCCATTAGTCGAACTGTACATGAGAATCGTCTTCTTGTACGCTGCTGTTTTCTTCCTCTCCCCCTCTCCTGAAGCAGGAACTGCTGAAACTGGGTAACCGGATCCTGAGTCGAGTGGTGAAACGTCATCACTCCGTCAGGACGGGCCCTTTTTGCTGTCCAGATCAGGACACCGGCAGCAGTAAAGGCTGCTGAATGATCTACTGCGTTCACCAGTTGCAGTGAAAGCTAGCGGAGAAACGTGCCAGGCTCGAGTAGTGCAGGAAGTCGGGCGGTTTCACAAACCTTTGCCCGCCGAAGTAATCAACTCATGCCTATCTCGCCAGCCCAGCCTGAAGAATATGACTAGCCAAACTGACTTGCGACAACAAACTAGGAGAGGAGTCCGAGGAATGGAAGAGACTTTTTCACTACTGAGTCATGCTGACATAATGACTGAGATTACGATTCCGATTCCGACTATTACTGTCTTTGTACTGTTCTGTGTTTTCATTACTTGTATGTTTATGATGACACTGGAGTGTTTTTTTTGTTTACTGTTGAAGTTTCAAAATGATAAAAAAGGAGGGAAATGTGAGATTAATCCAAGTTTATAATTTTGAAACTGCCATAATCAGAATGAGAAAACTGCCTGTTTATCTTCATGACATGCTTTGGAGGTTAAAACTGAATGTTGCCCTGCTGACTTCTCAGTCTGTCAATGAACCATTGTCAGATGGACACATCTGTCACAGATTTCCTGGGTTCAGGAGGAGGCCCAAATTGACCTTTGCCCTGAAACCGATCACATGCATAGATTCCTGAGAGATACTCAGGGGTTTTTAGACTGTCCTGGGACAACTGTTCTATTATATTTGTAAAGTTAGCCTGCACACATCTGTTCAGAGTTCCTGTTTCAGCCCCAGAGGGCATATAACCTCAGCGACCTATGGTTTATAAAAACTTTAAGCTTCTGTTTACCTCTTTAACTGAAAATGTCACATGTGTGACATTTTGACCCCGATGTCTGTTCCTCTGTATGTTTCCCGTTTTCTTCCAGATGTCCATTTCATGTCTATTTACTGTTGTCTTCCAAATATGGTCAAAGTTTCCTGTCAGTTTACCAAATAAATAGCTTCCTGCAAAGGAGGGTCTTTGGGAAGCATTAGCTGTCAGGGGGCTGCCTCTGTCAGTTTTGCTTTCCCCTCCTGCAGGAGCACCTGAAAAACCATTCCTAGTCTCCGGTGTCTTTTTCTAAGTTAATTAATGTATGTTGATGACTTTTTAACCTAACAGTGTTCCGCAGGGTTCAGTGCTAGGGCCAATCTTGTTCAGTTTATACATGCAGCCGTTGGGAAGTATAATCCAGAATCACGGCATACACTTTCATTGTTATGCTGATGATACGCAGCTCTATTTGTCTATGAAGCCGGATGAAACAGAACCGTTAGTTAAACTTCAGGCATGTCTTAGGGACATCAAGGACTGGATGTCCAGAAATTTCCTGCTTCTAAATTCAGATAAAACAGAGGTTATCATTCTTGGTCCAGAGCATCTTAGGAAGGGATTAGATGGTGTTGCGATGGCTTCCAGTGCAACTGTGAGAAATCTTGGTGTTATTTTCGATCAGGATTTGTCGTTTAAACCATATGTCAATCAGGTTTGTAAAATAGCCTTTTTCCATCTCCGTAATATTGCAAAGATTAGGAAAATCCTCTCACAGAGTGATGCAGAAAAACTAGTTCATGCGTTTGTATCTTCTAGACTAGATTACTGTAATGTGTTGTTAGCAGGATGTCCAAGTAATTTGCTGAATAGGCTCCAGCTGATCCAAAATGCAGCAGCACGAGTACTGACAGGAATTAGCAGGAGAGACCACGTCTCTCCAGTGTTAGCGTCGCTCCATTGGTTACCCGTAAAATTCAGAATCCAATTTAAAATTTTATTACTTGCGTATAAAGCCCAAAACGGCTTAGCTCCGCATTATTTGCAAGACCTGATAGTGCCTTATGTTCCTGTCAGAGCTCTCCGTTCTCAGAGTGCAGGTTTACTCGTAGTTCCTAGAGTATCTAAATGTAGATTTGGAGGGCGGGCGTTCTGCTATCAGGCACCATTACTTTGGAACCAACTTCCAATCTGGGTTAAGGAGGCTGACTCCACCTCCACCTTTAAAACTAAACTTAAAACCTTTCTGTTTAGTAAAGCCTATAGTTAGTGTTTAGTAAACCTCTAGCTGGTGTTGGTAAATCTCTAGGTAGTGTAAACTTTAGTGTGTCAGAGTCGCTCCTGTAGTTTCTTGTGCTGGCCCCCCCTTCTCCTCCCTTTTCTCTCTTTTGTCCATGTTGCAGCATCCTTTGCCGGACACCGGAACCTGCAGGTGGTCGTGGGTGGCTTGTAGCTTGCATTACGGAGCACAAGTCTTTCCCTGACCCTGCACCCCAACCTGGGACTTGCTGATTGGGCCGGAGCTTCGGGAGCTGTGTGCTGGCCTGCGGTCCCCACCCCTGGTCATCCCGTTGCTGCCCCCCCCTTCTCCTCCCTTTTCTCTCTTTTGTCCTGCAGGTGGCCATGGGTGGCTTGTAGCTTGCATTACGGAGCACAAGTCTTTTCCTGACCCTGCACCCCAACCTGGGACTTGCTGATTGGGCCGGAGCTTCGGGAGCTGTGTGCTGGCCTGCGGTCCCCACCCCCGGTCATCCCGTTGCTGCTTCCACCTGCCTGCTGTGCTGTTGCCGTCCCTGACCCACCAGTCTGGCCCTCGGCAGGAGGGTCCCCCCTGATGAGCCTGGTCCTGCTCAAGGTTTCTTCCCTCCTAAAGGGGAGTTTTTCCTTGCCACTGTTTGGCTTAAGGTTTTTCTCCCACTAGGGGAGTTTTTTACCTGCCATTGTTTATGTAATATCTGCTCGGGGGTCATGTTCTGGGTATGGGTCTCTGTAAAGCGTCTAGAGACAACTCTGTTGTATTAGACGCTATATAAATAAAATTGAATTGAATTGAATTGAAGGTTGGAAATTGGTCTATAATTAGCTAAGGTCAAGGGTCAAGAGAAGGTTTTTTAAGTAAAGGTTTAATTACTGCGACTTTGAAAACCTGTGGTACATATCCTAAACTTAGGGATAGGTTAATTTGGTCCAGTCGTACCAATAAGAGAAAAAATGTTTGAATAGTAGAGTCGGGATGGGGTCTAACATACATGTGGTTGACTTAGCTCTATTAACGAGTGAGGTCAGCTCAGGGAGGTCTATAGCAGGGGTTCTTAACCTTTCTGACCTTGGGGCCCAATTTTTTCAGTACAGAGTGGCCCAGGGCCCATTAAATATAAACACTGTATAGCAGGGGTATTCAACTTTAAGAGGTCCATTTAGAGAAAATTTACTCAAGCGAAGGTCCAGAACATCATTATATATATATATGTGTGTGTGTGTGTGTGTGTTTGTGTGTATATATTCAAGTAGCCTCATAGTTGTATCAACATCTGCATCTGACTGTTATATTAAAAAAAGTTGTTATAAAAAAAATATGTTTAACTTGAATTAAACATATTTTTTTCTCTTAAAAATAAAGTAGATTTTATTTTATTTTTCAAATGCTATCTTATTTTATTTCTCTACCAGCAGTTTGAATTTCCCCTTTTCTTTGTTAATTGTCTCAACACATTTTTATACTAAATTAATATAAACACATCTTAACAATTTAAGGTTCAGGTTCAGGTTCTCATATGCATGTGGAGGTGCTCATTGATGAGCCTGAAACGATGCTTCACAGCTGTATGTGGACCCAAACATGGGTGTTTTAAGATGCTCAGCTTATTTTCTGTGACTTCAGTTCAGACTTGAGTGGATATGTTTGATGAAAAACGTTGTGTTTTGTTTCAGTGGCGTTTCACTTTCTCACTTTGAACGCCACGGTCTCTGAACGTATGAGACACTGGTTTTGTCCCGGTGGGAAGACTGAACAGGATGAATTTGTCCATTCCGGGTTGCATATTTAAAAATACAGCGAGGACAAAACTTAGTTTGATTTTACTTTAAGTTATTTACATTGATAAGTTGTCAGGACTCAGTGTGTCGGGTTCATCCGAGCCTGATCAGCTGCGACGGGCACAGCCCGCACCGCAGCTCTCTGGTCGCGCTGCAGCAGTTACTTTCCGATGCTTTTTCGAAAGCCCGAACAGTCCAGTCCAGCAGACACGACAGCCCACGCATCTACCATCCTTCAGCAGTAACGACGGAGCCCACCGCCCGAGCGGCAGCCTCAGCCGACCTCCCCGGCCGCGGGGACGCGTCGGGATAAATGAGCACGCCGTGCTCGCTCGCTCTGGGCGCAGACCCAAGTAATCGATCCCTGATCCTGGCGGATCTAAACCTACTCTGTGCAAAATGAAGGATTTTCTCTGTAAAGACACACCAATTCTCTTACTATTACACGTACAGCTAGCTGAGTGTCTTCTTCTCCTCATTTGGTCGGGAGACTATGCAGTCCCGCGGCCCCCGCGGCCCACACGTACAAAACTGAATTTTTTTTGGCGGCCCACTAGATGGCGCTCGCGGCCCAAGTGTGGGCCGCGGCCCTATGGTTAAGAATCACTGGTCTATAGGATCAAAACAGTCTAGAGTCAAGTCGAAGCCTAGTGAAGTTGCTAAAGCTGAAGAAACACCTACAACCGGCTGGTTGATTTCTTCTTTAATTCTCGTGATTTTACTGTTGAAGAAGCTCATAAAGTCTTCACTACTGAGAGCTGCAGGAATACACGGCTCCAGTTCAGCTACAGTGCTGAACAGATAACGTGGGTTACTTTTGTTATCCTCTATCAAAGTTGAATAATAAGCTGTTCTGGCTTTGCGAATGGCTTTTTTATATACTATTAGAACATCTTTCAACAAGATCAACAAGATCAACAAGAGCTGGTTCTAGAGGTGACTGTGTAGTTCCGTTCAGAAAGAGTGCCTTTAGCCAAGCCACTTTTTCTGTTCGTGCTTCCCACACCTGGAATTCAATACCAAACACAATACGTGAACTCCCGAATCTGTCCTCTTTTACCAAACATCTTAAAGCTTGGCTATTGGAAGAACAACACTGTTGCCACAACCGTGCCTAAAACATGTATACTTTTCATTGATGTTGCTTTTCTTTTCCTTTTCTGTCCTATCGTGTTTTTAAGGACACTTGTAATTGCTCCTCCTGCTAACTGTTCTACTTGTCGTTACTGTTGTTTTATTGATTTTAGTATTTTATGTTGTTGACACTAACCTGCCTAAGGGACTAAAGATGAAAATTAGCCGTTGGCTATAATCTTGCATATTTACATGTATATGTTCATTAATATGTATTGTCCCTGTTATAAATAAAATAAACTAAAAAAAAAAAAATCTTTCCATTCACAATAAGAGTCTACAGACTTACAAGAGTACCACTTCCTTTCCATTTTACGCACCTTTTTTTTCCAACATGTGGATATCTGAATTATACTGGGAGTTAAGCTACTATGGTTGGAAACCCTCCTTTTCAAAGGAGCAACTTCCTCTAAAGCTGAATGCAACAAATCAGCAGTGTTACTAGCAAGGAAATCAACATCTGCAGAGGTAGAACCCAGGTCACTGGCCTCGACTACATCACTATCACTATTTCGCACTGTCGTAAGATAAGCAATGGCCTCCCTAAATTTAGCAATAACTTCATCAGACAAACATCTGCTAAAATTATACCTCCTATTTTGCACTTCAACATCAACAAGATTAAATTCAAACGTTATTAAGTAATGGTCGGATAAAAGGGAGATGTTCCTGGCAGAGCTCTCCGTTCCCGGAGTGCAGGTTTACTCGTAGTTCCTAGAGTATCCAAATGTAGATTTGGAGGGCGGGCGTTCTGCTATCAGGCACCACTACTATGGAACCAACTTCCAATCTGGGTTAAGGAGGCTGACACCACCTCCACCTTTAAAAAAAACTAAACTTAAAACCTTTCTGTTTAGTAAAGCCTATAGTTAGTGTTTAGTAAACCTCTAGCTGGTGTTGGTAAATCTCTAGGTAGTGTAAACTCTAGTGTGTTAGAGTCGCTCCTGTAATCTTTTGTGCTGGCCCCCTTTTTCTCCTCTTTTTTCTCTTTTGTACATGGTGCAGCATCCTCTGCCGGTGGCGAAGAGCATCTCTGAATGCACAACACCGGAACCTGCAGCGTGGGAGTGAGAGGGGCAGGGTAACGGCCCGGTCAGGCGGGGGAGTGGTTTGTCCCTCAAGACTCCTCTCCCTGGCCCTGCCCCTTCTCAACCTTTCCCCGACCCTGAACCTAACCTGGGGCTTGCTGATTGGGCCGAAGCTTCGGGAGCTGCATGCTGGCCTGCGGTCCCCACCCCTGGTCATCCCGTTGCTGCTTCCACCTGCCTGCTGTGCTGTTGACGTCCCCGACCCCCTGTCTGGCCCTCGGCAGGAGGGTCCCCCCTTATGAGCCTGGTCCTGCTCAAGGTTTCTTCCCTCCTAAAGGGGAGTTTTTCCTTGCCACTGTTTGGCTTAAGGTTTTTCTCCCACTATGGGAGTTTTTACCTGCCATTGTTTATGCAATAATTGCTCGGGGGTTTATGTTTATGTTTATGTTCATGTTCTGGATGTCTGGAAAGCGTCTAGAGACAACTTTTGTTGTATTAGATGCTATATAAATAAAATTTTATTGAATTGAACTGACAACGAAATCACAACTGACAGAGACTGACCATGCCCTTTCCCTCCAATCCTGCTGGGTGCAAGGTCCTTAATTGTGTCCGCCACACAAATACCTTCATAAACGACCTGTTGGCTAAAGGCTATGCTGAGAAGGTGCCCAAAGAGGAGCTGCCCAAGAGAGCTCATGTCACTCCGCTGCTAATCTCTCTGCACTGTCTTCCAGTTGCATCGCATGCAGTTGCATGTCTTCTTAGACATAGCTTTCTTATTTAAAAAAAAAAAAAGCGTCTGCTAAATGACAGTAGTAGTAGTATTAGTAGCTGGACCGTGGTGATGGGAAAGTATGGTACATACCACACCATGATGTTTACCATCCCACCAAAGGAAAGATCAGAATTGTGTTTAGCTGGTGAGACTTTGGACTTTTGAGTCAGATATTGATTCAAGAAGAAAGAAAATTACACTGTGGATTATTGATGGACGTTATTGTTGAGCTTATTGTTGTTGAAAGTGTTTTTTTTTTGCATGTGCACGTCTCCTACTTGGTACTGTATGTGAGTAATTATGATTAACTCAATAATTAGGGGCTGGGTGGTAGGTGCCGTATTGTGTCACTGGTGGATTATTCGTCTTTTGATTTGTTTGGTCTGGTTGGCACGGTGATGCACAGGGCTAATAATAATAATTAAAGCTGCAAGCAGCGATGAACGGGCCCTCGCACCCCTGCACATGTTCAGGCGTGCTGCAGTGGAAGCGCTTGTATGACTTGCATGTAGATGTCTTCAGGCCTGGACATTTAGCGAATGACACCACCCACGACTCTCTGTATCAAACCAAGTTATGGCAGAAAATAGGATCTATCAAATATCGACCAATCAGAAAAGGGGGGGGGCTAATTTGCACCAATTATGTTCAAGGACTCAAAACCGAGTCCGATGACACCATCCACGACTCTTTATATTAAACCATTCAAAAGTTATGGCAGAAAGTAGGAACTATCAAATATTGTTGCGATATGATACAGGTGTGTACCGATTTTCGTGCATATACGTCAAACTGTATTGTGGGGCTTGAGGCACGAAGATTTCTAGGGGGCGCTTTTGAGCCATTAGGCCACGCCCATTAATGCATCATGAAATATCAAATTTATCGCCAGGCCTGGCTTGCGTGAAAAATTTGGTGACTTTTGGGGAACTATCAAATATGGACCAATCAGATGAAGGGGGGGCGCGCTTTTTGGCATCTAGCGTCGCCACGGTAACGCTTTTGAATGACAAATGTAATGCACGTCGTCGCAGGATCGAGACGCACATTTTGATGTATAACACACCTGGGTGTACATTACGGTTCGGGCCGTATCAACGACCGAAGAAATGGCATAAATTGTGTCAAAATTACACGATTAATTCAAAATGTTCAAAATGGCCGACCTATTCGACTTTTCTTTAAGTTGCAACATGATACAGGTGTGTACCGATTTTCGTGGATGTACGTCAAACTGTATTGTGGGGCTTGAGGCACAAGAAGAAGATTTCAAAAATGCTGGACAGAAAAGGTTAATAAGATATTTAAGAAAAAAGAGGACTTGTTCTGATAGATACGTAGAAATTATTGTTGCGGTCAGTAACATCCATCCATTTTCCTCCGCTCATCCGTTACTGGGTCGCAGGGGCAGCAGTCTCAGCAGAGATGCCCAGACTTCCTTCACCCCAGACACTTCCTCCAGCTCTTCCAGGGGAGTCCGAGACATTCCCTGGCCATCAGAGAGACATAGTCTCTCCAGCGTGTCCTGGGTCTTCCCCAGTGGGACATACCTGGAACATCTCCCTAGGGAGGAGGGACATGCCTGGAATACCTCCCTAGGGAGGAGGGACATGCCTGGAACTCCTCCCTAGGAAGGCATCCAGGAGGCATCCGGTACAGATGTCCAAGCCATCTCAGCTGACTCCTCTCAATGTGAAGGAGCAGCGGCTCGACTCCGAGCTCCTCCCAAGTGACTGAGTTTCTCACCCTATCTCTAAGTCCAGCAACCCTGCGGAGGAAACTCATTTCAGCCGCTTGTATCGGCAAACTTGTCCCTTCGGTCACTACCCAAAGTTCATTACCATAGGTGAGGGTGGGAGCGTAGATTGATGGTAAATCGGGAGCTTCGCCTTTCGACTCAGCTCCTTCTTCACCACAGCGGTTCCGTACACAGACAGCATAACTACGGACGCTGCGCCGAGCCGTCTGTCAATCTCCCGCTCCATCGTTCCCTCACTCGTGAACAAGACCCCGAGATACTTGAACTCCTCCACTTGAGGCAGCACCCACCTGGAGAGGGCCTGCCACCATTTTCTCTGGAGAATCATGGCCTTGGTTTTAGAAGTGCTGATTCTCATCCCCGCTGCTTCGCACTCAGCTTCAAACCACCCCAGCACATGCTGAAGGTCAGGACAACATTATCTGCAAAAAAGAGAGATGAAATCCTGAGGTTCCCAAACCGGATCCCCGTCGGCCCCTGGCTACGCCAAGAAATCCCGTCCATAAAAATTATGAACAGGACCGGTGACAAAGGGCAGCCCTGCCAGAGTCCAACATGCACCGGGAACAAGTCTGATCTACTGCCGGCAATGCGAACCAAACTCTTGCTCCGATCATATAGAGACCGGACAGCCCTTAATAGAGGGCCCCGGACCCCATACTCGCTGAGCACAGAATGGCATGAGTGACACGATTTAATGCCTTCTCCAGATCCACAAAGCACATGTAGTGGGGAATTTGAACCCTCGAGCACCCTGCGGAGGGTATAGAGCTGGTCCAGTGTTCCATGGCCGGGACGAAAACCGCATTGTTCCTCCTGAATCCGAGGTTCAACTATCGGCCGTAATCTCCTCTCCAGTACCCTGGCGTAGACTTTCCCGGGGAGGCTGAGAAGTGTGATCCCCCTATAGTTGGAACACCCTCCGGTCCCCCTTTTTAAACAGAGGGACCACCACCCCGGTTTGCCACTCCAGCGGTACTGTCCCCTTCCTCCATGCAATGTCGCAGAGGCGTGTCAACCAAGACAGCCCTACAAAATCTAGAGAATTGAGGTACTCAGGCCAGATCTCATCCACCCCCGGTCCCTGCTACTGAGGAGCTTACGAACTACCTCAGTGACTTTGACATGGGTGATGGACGAGTACATCCCAGGGTCCACAGTCTCTGGTTCCTCAATGGATGTCATGTCAGTCGATTTGAGGAGATCCTTGAAGTAGAAGTCCTTCCACCGTCCGACGATATCCCCAGTCGGGGTCAACAGTTCCCAATCCTGCACCGTAAACGGTATTAGCAGAGTACTGCTTTCCATTTCTGAGGTGCCGGATGGTTTGCCAGAATTTTTTCGAGGCTGACCATGGCCTCACCAAACTCCTCCCAGACCCGAGTTTTTGCCTCCAGAACTGCCCAAGCTGGGGCTTGTTTAATCTGCCGGTACATATCTACTGCGTCAGGAGTCTCACAGGCCGACACAGGTAGTGTAAACTCTAGTGTGTTAGAGTCAGTAGTCATAGTTGCAGCTATAGAACAAGACTATAATAGTTAGTCTCAAACATAGCTTCGCGGTAGATATGCTGCTATAGGCCTATGCTGCAGGGGGCACATGACATGACTCAAGACTCACCTGTTTAAACTTGCCCATTCAATTTGACCGCTCACCACACACTACTTCCCACCATACTGTTGCGTTATCTGTACTGTTGCTCCTCGGTTGTCTATTGTATGTATTGTGTATGTGTGTATGTATTATAATTTCTATTGTATTTCTATTGTATTTCCTGTATTTTATTGTTTTTGTTTTTATTCTGTAAGGTGACCTTGGGTGACTTGAAAGGCGCCGCTAAATAAAATGAATTATTATTATTATTATTAATAATTGCTTTGGGGTTTATGTTCATGTTCTGGGCCTCTGGAAAGCGTCTAGAGATAACATCTTTTTGTATTAGACGCTATATAAATAAAATGTAATTGAATTGAAATTGAACATGGCCTGGTAGGACTGCTTCTTCAGCCTGACGAAATCCCTTACTTCCAGTGTCCATCACCGGGTCCGGGGCTTGCTGCCACAATAGGCACCAGAGACTTTGCATCCAACACTTCAAGCTGCTGCGTTGACAATGGAGGCAGAGAACATGGTCCACTCGGACTCAATGTCCTCCGCCTCCCCCGGGATCTGAGAGAAGTTCTCTCGGAGGTGAGAGTTGAAGACTTCCCTGACAGAGGGCTCAGCCAGACGTTCCCAACAGACCCTCATAATACGTCTGGGTCTGCCCGGTCTGTCCAACTTCCTCCTCCGCCAGCGCATCCAACTCACCACCAGGTGTTTATCAGTTGACAGCTCAGCCCCTCTCTTTCCCCAAGTGTCCAAGGCATAATCAGTAATATTTCCTCAATATCAATATCTCGTACATATCAAAGACTAAAACACAGAACAGATGAATACACGAGTGTCATGTACAACCAGCACAAAAGTCTCTCATTTTTACAGGAAATTACTTTTAATCAGGGTAATAACAACCCACCCTTTGACAGATGCATCGGCCTGTTACCACATTACTTCTACTGGTTTTCTAGATGTCTTTCTACAGTATGTTTTCTACTTTCATATATAAAGATTCATTAAAAAAAAAAAAAAAAAGCATTACCTTGTGGGAAAATTGGACATAACTTCTTAAACATGCACAAGGTTCATAAACTAAGGAAGTATCATTTTACCCATCCAGATCTGACTTTTTTATTCATTATTACGTAATTTTTAGACATTATATTAATGTAAAGGTTTTTTTGGTTTAAAAGGAGGTCTGTGTTTTGCTGCCAGTCCCTCTCTAACCAAGCTTGGATACAGGTTTGAATATGGCTGTCAACTAGGCCGAAGTGTGACTGCACCACAGGGTACTGGTGAGGGCAGCTACGTTAGGTAAGGCAGGAATTGGAAACATGTCAAGGCAGCAATAACAATATAGCAAGGCCCGGGGAAATGAATGACACCAACTGGCCCAGACAACTTAAATTTGTTGCCTTCATAGCTACCACCACTCTCCTGCCTGATAGGCAGATGCCCTTGGGACAATTGACTGGAAGAAGTATTTGAAAGGAAGAAGGACAGATACCAAAAGGTCACAGATGAATGCTGGCACAGGAAATGGGAAAACCAAAGCCACTCAGTTGAGGTTAGCTGCAGAGGATTTTCCAGCCCGTCGCTCTACAGAGCTCTTAACTTGCTCCGGGTCAGAGAGCTGGAAAGCCTGGAAAAAGAGCCATCAAGCCCAAACATTACAGTTGCTGCCGAGGAAGCATCAAAATGGCTGCGTTTGAAGTGATCCATGGTTGACAGAAGCTACATGGACACAAGTCAGTGACTGATCGCCCCTGGTTGGGCGGCCAGGGTGTATGATGTTGAAAGACTTGAAACGACCAGGGCCCCATGTTAAATTGGTGATAATGTGTCAAGGTTGCACCGTAAGGTGTTAGTTAGATTAGATTGATTTTTATACTACCAAGCACTTCTTTCATGTATAATGATGGAGAAAGCACTTTGTAGAACCAAAACAAGGTTCAAAGGCACCTATAGTATTTAGACCCTCCAGAAAAACGCAGGGCAAAAATCCTTGATTCTGCGGGCTAAAATAATTGATTATGCGATTAAATGTGCAGGTTTTTTATGTGCTTTTATGCGGTGAAATTGCGGAATATGCTGGAAGTTGCGGAATATGCTGGAAGTTGCGGAATATGCTGGAAGTTGCGGAATATGCTGGAAGTTGCGGAATATGCGGGAAGTCGTGGAATATGCGGAAAGTTGCAAAATATGCAAAATATGCAGGAAGTTGCGGATTCGGCGCTGAGCTCTTCCCTCTTCGCTCGCCGCTAATCATCATCATCATCATCATCATCATCATCATCATCATCATCATCATCATCGTTTAGGCTATTAGTCAGACTCGAGGTCCATGATAAAAACATACAACACTCAATACATAAGAACACAGATTAAAAGAATGCTGATTGTACTGAGGGAATCCTTGTTAGTTTCTTGTCCTCCGCTTAGTAATATGCTTAATTCAGCGGGTTGTCTCGTCTGATCTGAGGTCGTAGACGAAAAAAAAAAGGAGAGCGCAGGTGGAGAGCGGGGCGGTGGCGGCCCGGAGGCCGGTCCCCGCCTGGTCTCTCCCCTCCAGCCCGCGGCTCGGTGCTCGGGTGATTGCCGGGCGCACCGGCGCGGTGAGGGGACGAGCCAGAGCTTCGTCACCCCACACGTTCGCCGCCAAGGTCCCCAAGTGGATGGGAGCGTGCGCAGCGTGCGCAGTGGTACGCGGTCAGCGCGGTTCCTGAGTCCACCGGCAGCCGCGCCCACCGCGCAAGCTGGGGGCTGGACGGAGACGGCACTCCTTTTTCCTCTCACCCCCGCGGGTGAGAGCTGCTGTTTGGGGAGGTGGCGGTTTCTGTGAGGGGTGCGGAGGTCCCCGGACGGGTCCCGCACGTCGCGACCGGGCGTCCCAACATGTCACTCACAACACTTCCCCCTTTTCCAAACTTTATGCGAAAATGTGCGGCTATTGTGAAATCAAGCGAGCCCCGCATAATCGCATATTTAGCGCGGACATATGCAATTATCGCGGGAAATATGCGCCCTTTTAGGAATAAATCTATCCCCGCGTAATCTGCGCCATTTGGCTGATTATGCAATGAATTATGCGATCGCGTAATCGCGTTTTTCTGGAGGGCCTAAGTATTGACCTCGGCAGCAGAGATTCCAATAGTGACGTATATGCTAAATTCTTAAAGAAGCTGAGAGATCAAAGCACTTAATATTTTGCGGCATAATTGCTGAATGCATCAAAAAGATGAAATTGTGCAATCCAGTGAATAATTTGAGAGAGCTTTTTATTATGAATATGGCATCTGTAAGGTGGCCTAAAAAGGTATACAGAAAGACAACCATGTAGGTGACATGATCCTCTGAATGGATGAAAACCTAGAAAACATATAAAATAACATAGCTTTAAAAATGAAGTATGTACATTTTCAGTTTTGCAGTGTATTTGTGGCAAATGAGTTTAAAAATATGTGTACTGAAAATAATAAAAAAAGTAGCCAGGCACTCAAAGTTAGCATCAATTAGTCACGTGCTACTTCCCTTCTGTGCAAGGAAAACAAATTAAAAAAACTGAAATGTACTTAAGTTTTTTTTTTCTTTTTCAACATTTTAATTTGTTTGGATTTAGACTTCTATAACACTGTTAACACTGATAAGAGACTCCCTCTCTCCCATATTTCAGCTATTGGCACCAAGTTCCTGATAAAATAATCTATTTAATTGTACAAGAAATTATTAAAAACACAGACACAGTTTCTTCACAGGTAAATGAAATGATATTTCAATATTTGTGAATCTTAAACACTATGTATTTGACAGCAGCTGTGATTAAGGTTTTAAAGATTTCACAAGGTTTTCATTTTTGACATAAAACACAGAGAAAAAAACACTGAAACAGCTTGAACGGACTTTTTGGTTCAAGTTACATGTGGGTGTGTTTCCTGGTTACGTTACTTAAGTGCTTTCCACCAACGACGTGCATCATCCCAGTTGCCTCTCTTTAAACAGGGCTGTGCTATGCGCGCCAATAGTTAAGCCAAACCAGCAACCTTTGTGAGCCTGGATGTGCGAGAAGGTTCTTTCCACTGTGAGCTTGTGTGTAGGATGGGGAACTGAATCAGAATCTATTGGATTCCTTAGTTGGGGTGCTTTTTTAATGAATTGTGATGAGTTTGAATTGGGCTAGAAACTGGATTGTAAAGGGATATACGGTAGTTGGAATATAACTGGATAATAATTAGCGTGGACCTTATTCAACCTATTTATTTTCTGTTTAAAGAGCCTTGAGAAAACTTATATTCTGAATTGGTGCTACACAAATCAACTGAAATGGAGAACTGAAGGGTTTGTTTCTTGTTCTCAAGGCTGGCACACACCAACACGAAGGCTGACCGTAGGCAGAAAAGCATTCAGTCAGAAAGTCGGCTCCCACTTCCCAGAGTTGGTGAAAAAAATAAATACTCGAGCACACCATCCCGACTAAAGCGCATGTTCTGCGCGTGCGCGAGGCGTAAATAAGTCCCCATGACTGCAGGTGGCGTTAATCTGTGTGGTCGCCCAGAAATTAAAGGAAAGAAGAACAACATTACAGATTGCTCTGGTCTAGAGTCCTGGACAGAACCCGCTGTCGTCAGTCACTGTTTTCATTTCTGATAGAATTCAAGAAGGATGGAAAATAAGATGGCTAATAATTCAAATATAACACAATCAAACACAAGCCAAATTTAAACCGATGCCCTGATAGTGTAGTGTAGCATCTGTACCGTCGCTGTTTATTTACCGTATTTTCTGGACTATAAGCCGCTACTTTTTTCATAGGTTTTCAACCGTGCAGCTTATACAAAGGTGCAGCTATTCTGTGGATTTTTCTTCCACCGCTCGGGGTGATCTAACCGGAATTAGAATCAAAACTAAGACAAAATAAATGCAAAGAAGAATACGCTTCTTCTTCTTTAGCAGATAGAAGTAGGTGGAAGCAGATTTCAAACAGATAAATAGATAAATAAATACCGGTTATTTTCTCTTGGTTCTGTCCCGTTTTAATCAGCAAAGTTGCTGCCGTGTTAAAAGACACTGTTAGGAAAGGATCTAGTAAGGATCTAGTGATGTAAGTGGTTCCAGTAGGAACCACTTAAATAACATTCTCTTCTTATTGCTTGCATTGTTTTTTCAACGTGTTCATGTCAGTAACAAGAAATTGATCATCGGCTATGGGCATGACAGAATGTAAAAAAGAAATCATAGCAAGGGATTAACAGATGGAACACTAAATGTGCAGTTTAGTTTCCCAAAACACCTATAGAAATAGATTTATGGTGAGAAATATTTTTCTTCTTTAAATTTGAAGTGTCCCCTCCTCTTTTGGACTCCATTTCTTTCGTCCATTTCAGGACCATTTGCACTGGGGAAAAACACGTTTTTGGAAGGAACCATTGAAATACACCCAATGCACACGAGAAACCCCAAAGGAATTCTGGGAAAATGTTTAACATTTTCAGCTTTAGCTTTCATTGGTTTCCCAAGCTCAAGGAGTATATTTAAAATCCTTTAACAGGCTTTTCCTTTATAATTTATTCATCTTCATTGTCAATCCTCCCAAAATTACTTAGCGACAAGAACATGGCTCAATAAATCTTTGCATTAGTTAAATAATCTTTTCATCTCTTAGAAAAAAGACAGCAAGATAAAGAGGCTTGAATAATACTACACCACAGCAAAAAGCACAGTAACAGAGTAGGATTAGAAAATAAAATATGATTATACAGAGACACAAAGGAGGTAAAGTCTTTTTCCCAGTTTTTTTTCCTCAAAGGCCACCAGACAAAACTTCACAACCTCCACTGGTTTCACAAAGACTGCAAACAGAGGGAACTAGAGAAGGAAACAAAGAGGTAAAGAGTTGTCATTTTTTAGGATGCCAATCATTTGAGATCGCCACCCCTTTCCTCTCAACCCGCTTCCTCTCCTTCCCCAACACAGAGATAGAACACAGAGAAGATAAGAATAAAAATAGATACGGTAGTATCAGTATATACCGCGTATAGTAAATACCCACACGCACGCACGCACGCACAGAAGTTGATATGAAAGACGTTGACTGTCAGTGGCACAAAACACATTGGTAACACATTTTTACGGCTTAACAACACTGGGTAATAAAGATGATGAGATAGCAAAGACAAGGTTGTCAACTTTAAAGAGATGGACCATGTAATCATTTTATACTGATTTAATTATTATTTATCTTGTCATTCTCCCTCTTGCTCTCTCTCTCTGTTTTTCCAAAACTTAGAAGAGCAGATTCCAAATAAAAGGAAATCACAGTGCTTTTAAAACATCACATTTGAGAGATTTTTTTTTCTTTTTGCAACAAAGAATGAGAAATAAACCAAGTACGACAACGATGATGACAAAGACGACACTATTTTGAAAAATTTGATTTCTTTTTTTTGTTTTTCATTATTCAAAATGTACAAAACAGTCATATTTCAGTTGATTCAACGCTTTACAGATCAACTGAAAATTCCTGTCTGTATCGTGTCCTTGTTGATATGTGTTTTCTGAACCCCAGGTCTGGTGGTGACGTGGAAGAGAGTGGGCCGGTCTGTGCGGGAGGCGGTTCTGGATCAGAAGATGAGCAGCAGGAGAGGGGCGGGGGGCAACACAAAACTAATCAAGCAGGAGCCAGCACGCGCTGGCGACATTCATGTTTGACCTTGGCAATGCCCCTTGTGAAACTAATCAGACTGGAGAGGGACTGGAAGGGTGAAAACTGAAGGTCAGAAGAAAAAAACCCCCAACAAATATAAAAAATTTTCCTCCTTAAAAAAGAACAATGATGGGTCTAGGAGTCTGTCACCAAGCTGAGCCCCCCCATTCAGCCCAGAGGGTAGCACCACAAATACACATGAGCAGTGAAATATTGCCCCGCTGTTTTAGGTAAACATTAACAAGTCCACAAAATAAGAGCGTTTAACAGACTGAGATGGGAAGAGGTGTGGAGGAGGTGTGAGCAAGCTCCTGGAAAAAAGAGAAACATGTAGTAATATTTCAAACGTTACCTGACTGAAGTTGCTTTTTTATGTTTTGTTCATTGTATTTTCTCAGTGCTTAGTTTGTAGGTTAAATCTGAGATAGAATGTCATATAAAAAAGGAAAAAAGCATTACTTCTCTTAACAATCACCTCGTTCAAAAAACATTTTCAAAAAACATTTCTTTCAAAAGTCACTTAGACTTGTTGAGATCTTGAGTCCCACCTCCTCTTTAACAAGGAAAAACCTTTCTCTTTAGGCTTGGATCACATCAGGATGGCTCGGAGCAGCATGTAGCGTTCTGTCTTTACAAATTCCTACACTGACCTTAAAATATACACAATCGGCATCCTCAAAAAGATGCAACAGAAACGTTATAGTATAAAAAACTCTTCTTTAAGCTCCAATGGAATAGTATCAGTTCATAGGAATTTGAATTTTTTTGTCGGCAAGAAGGCCGCCTCAACAATCAGAACAATCAAAACAATCAGAACAAGTAGAACAATCAGAACAAAAACATGCCAATAGGATGTTTTCAGATGGAAACTAACAGAATAAAAAGCAGAAAAGGGACAGATATTTCAGAGCCAATTATGTCTTTAACACCAGTCGAGTTACTCAAATTCAAAGTGCTAGCATACAATTACCCCCCCCCTGAATCATGGAAACACAGTGCTTCAATGCTGTAATAAAAGATAGCATGTAAATAGTCTTTAATGTAACAAATAAGTAGGCTAATCTTACACTTTGACACAGTTGCTGATTTTGGAAACACAGTAATGTGGTCTCGGATATTTTGTGTTAATCCTCCTTCCTCTTCAGACTGGCCTGTGTGGTGTGGATCCCGTTGCTGTACACTGGAAACGGTAGCGTTGAGAAGAGTCCCTCTGCTGTGGTGAAAACATTGGCTGTGGTCGGCATCTGGCCAACCAGAGCACCGTTACCACCCGCGGGTGCTGGAGAGCCAACAAACTGACCAGCAGCTGCTGCGGCAGACATGTTCAGTCTTTGCACATGGTGATAGAGCATCTCCATGGGCGTCTTAGGGTCCAGACCGAATCCCGCATTTTCAACAAAGTTCATGGCAGCGTTAGGGAGGAGGTTGGTTTGCGCCATTGTCAGAGTGACATCTGCTGGTGCATATCTGATGGTTCCAGTGGTGTAGACACGCGGAGCTGTTGTGTTGGTGGAAGCCAAAGTCCCTGAGACCCGGTGAACCAGTGGAAGGACCACATTACCAGCCTGCAAACACTGCAGTGCTTCAAGATCACCAGAATACAGCAGTGAGGAGGAAGAGCTTAATGAGGATGAGGTGGAGGAGGACGAGGAGGACGAGGAGGAGGAGGAGGTTGGAGTGCTTTGCAGCTTGTCCCGTGGGGATGCTGAGAGAGGAGGAGACAAGGGGTCTGAAGAGGACGTGTTGGAAGGAGATGCTAAACTTGTAACACTGGAAGAGGAGGAAGGGGCCACGTTTCCATTGTAAGGAGTCTTCCTTACTGTTCCTGCTCCGCCGTCAGTTCCGGGAGGGGTTAGGACGGAGTCAGGAATGAGTACCTGTTGTGAATCTCCCTGTGGTGAAGGAAAAGTCTTTTGACTCCCTGGAGCAGTCGGCTTGGAGGTCATGCTGTATGGAGACTCGTTTCTGGAGATCTCCCTGTTGGGAGGATAGTTCCAGATGCTGCTATCATTGTCAAAGTTGATTGGTTCCGTCATCTCTGTCTTGATCTTAAGAACCGACGACGTTGGGTCTGTGCTGTTTGGAGAACCAGAGGTGGTCAGGCAGTGAGCAGATGCAACCCCCAAGGGGTCACCTTGTGGAATGGTATCTTCTATCGCTACAGGTTTAGGTGGAGTAATAGACAAACAGAGCCTCCTGGTTTGTGATCTTTCCCACTTTTGGACTTTTCTTCTTTTTCGCCTCTTCAGGAGGTTGCTGTTGGTACGAGCACTCTTGCAGTCTTGCACTCCTGCATTTCCTTCCTCATTACCATCCTCATCCACATCCCCCTCTTCTTCCTCCTCTGATGAAGATGTTTGTGAATTGTTCATTTGCATTTCTTCTCCTTCTCCATAATGCTCTACTTTGATATGAATACCATCTAAATTACGCAGTTCACTGATGTTATTCATTCCGTCTAATCCTCCCAGTCCAGATAACCTTTCCAACCTACTTTCATCTCCTGGCATGTGGATCCCAGGAGGTGTTTGTCTCCTGGCATCTTCATGCTCCAACTCATGCTCCTGCTCTACATCTGAGGTTTCCAGGCTGTCATCACTTTCCTGGCTCTCAGGGTTACTTGAACTGTCTCCTGGTTCCAGAAATTTAATTTCCTGTGAAGAGGAGCAGTAGGATTGGCCAGACTGCTGCTGACGTGTACTTTCCATCTCTGGTTCCTTGGTGTGTTCTGCCTGGTTGCCCGACTTTCCTTCAGACTTTGGATTTTCATTGTCTGGGAAAAGAAAGAGTTAAGTTGGTTAAAAAACAAAACAAAACTAGAACATTTCAGGAAATGTTGAAATGGGCATGCCCTACTGCCCATTCGTCCCCTCTTGCTAATAATGGCCAATGAACCAAATTCCCCTGCTTTGCAGGGGGCCTGGGTTCGGGTTGTGTGGTTTGGGGTTGTTAATAATGGCCAGTAAACCACACCCCTTGCTATTGTTAATATAACACAGCCCTAGTTGGCCATATAGTCCACAGCAACCCGAGTCTTTTAATGTTGGATCGATGTCTCTACGATATTGCGTTACCGCGCAACAAGTGCCTAAATTTCCATTAGCATCAAAATTAGCATAGTTGTATATCTCAAAAACCGTAATGTCCAGCATCGTGAAACTAAAATATGTTGTAGAACAAAACGTCCCGGGTTTGTCAACGTTGAAATGATGTCTGTATGATAAGGTGTTGCCTAGCAACAAGCATCCAAGATAAAATTGATATTCTTTTCAAATTGAAAGCTAAATATCGCAAAAACTCCAATAATTAGCACAGTGAGGTTTAATTACCATTTAGTCCGAAGCGAGTCTTTGAAAATTGGAATGATGTCTCTACGATAAAGTTCAGCCGAGCAATGAGTGTCCGAGTTTTTGCCATTTTTTCCGCTTTTTGGCATCTAGCGTTGCCACGGTAACAGCATTAACAGATAACAGATAGATTTTTTTTTTCACCATGATAAAAAACCCCATCCGAATGAATGGGGCCATTTGGCATGAATTTCCTTAAATCACAGCTTCATGAAATTTGAATATGTTGAAGTCCACAGCGTGCCGAGTCGGGGAACATCTGTACGATGTCGATAACCTGTTCCCTAGCAACAAGCGTCCAAAGTCAAATGACATTTTTTTTTAAATTGAAAGTTAAATATTGCAAAAAACTGTAATAATTTGCATAACGATGTTGTTAGTGCCAATCGGGCCGAGTGTTTGAAAGTTTGAAATGTATCTCTACGATAAAGTTTGGCCGAGCAATAAGCGTCCAAATTTTTTCTTTTTCTTTGGCATCTAGCGTTGCCACGGTAACACTTTTGACTGAGAAAAGTAATACCCATCGAGGCACGATGGAGACGCATCCAACGATGTATGCCATGCATGGGTGCACGTTGCGCTTCGGGCCGCATTAATGGACAAAAAAAAGCGTGCGGAATAAGAAGAAAAGGGAAACCTTTCCTGTATACTAATATATCGTCTTCATTTTAATGTTTTTTCGGGCGTGTTTTATTTTTGGGGGATTTTTTTTTTCCATATCAGAGGGGGGTCATGCTGTACATGCTGCTGCGCAGTGGGACTTTTGTGACTTTAGCTTTGTGACTTTAGCTAGCAACATTACCCTTTGGGCCATTCTGGACAATTGCAATATGGGCATGCCACTACTTGGCATGCCCATAACAAGACAGACACAAGTAGTTGAACGAGAATCTGAATAGAACAATACTCTGATTATTTTATACTGTATATCTGACATATTATAAGCCACACATTTATTATTTTGTTCATTTATTTACACAGTTAAACCTCACCCTACACCTATAGCAATGGTGACAGTAAAAAGCGAAAATAGAATATATACAGATTTGATAATGAAGCTCTTTTAAACAACCTCACTAAAAACAGGTGCCATGTACAAATTACACAGAAATAATTTCTCTCATACACATCACCTTCCTGATCTTTGCTGAACCGCTGTCTTAATATTGCTAACTTCATAAATGTTGTTATAGTTGCTGCTTGTGAACATTCATCGCTCTGCTAACTTAAATGGGGTCCCTAAATCCTGTCAGGTGCCATTAACCACTGAAATGGAAACACTGAATCGAATTCAGTTAGAAAACAGCTTTGCTGAATTCATCTTCATGCAACACAAAGGATAACGTCAGTAAACCGACATTTATGAGAATGTATCTGAGGTTATCTTATTTAGAAAACACTGAAACAGTTATGATATATGTACCTGTATGATTTATGTACATTTTTAATTTTCTAAAACGATGTAAAATGATTAAATATTTCAAGAGCATATTTATTGTATGTTTTGGCACTACTGACGTAGTGTAGTTCCCCGGGCGCCGTTTATATGGCAGCCCACTGCTCTCTAGTCTAATTAGAGATGGGTTAAATGCAGAGAAACAAATTCCACCAGCCTGGCTGTGTGGTCATTAATAAAAGGTATAAAAGGTGTAGCTGGGGGCTTGTAATGTGTCTAACCAGGTTCTGACTGGTCATGTGACTGGTCATGTGACTGGTCATGTGACTGGTCATGTGCATAACAATGATGATGTTTTGAGCTGAATCCACTTCTCTGGGAGATGAAATCATGTCTACAACGAACACTTCTGAGCAGTTTCCCAGGCTACACTGATGAAAAATATCCAGCATAATGCAACCACCACCAAGCTTCTTTATTTTTTTCGAGGGATGGTGTTCTTATGCATTTCATATGCAAAATGTTCAATTGGAGTCTTTTTATCAAAGTTCTGTTCTGTTCTACCAACATACCTGAGTTTTCTTTGGAGTCAGACTCAGATTCGGAGGTCTCAAAGGACTCAGAAGTTTTGTCCGGCAAGTTTGGCAGCTGAGAAATGTCCATCGGTGTTTCTTTGTACTCTGAGAGGCTGTGAAGAAACACAGGGAATTTGTTAGTGGCAGATACATACAGTATACATAAATACATAAAGCAGAGGTGTATAATCCAGGTGCCATGAAGTAAAAATCCAGTCCAGCAGTTGTTCCAACCATCACTAAACCAGCTCCTCTGCAGGTAGATGGTTGTTAGTGAAAACACCTGTTCTAAATGTACAGGCTGATCCAGAAACATGGCAGCGTTTTTACTTTATGGCACCTGGATTATACACCTCTTGAATGTGCTTTAATGTTTTTTTTTTTCTTACAAAATCAAAAATAGTTTTGAATCAATCTTAAATTAAGACAAATTTTGGAATGGGGTCAGTGTCAAAGCACCATTAATAATAATTTTCTTTACATTAAGCTGATATTTGCTCATTAAAACACATACCTGTGGATCAGCCAGTACATTTAAAACAGGTGTTTTCACTAACAACCAACCATCTACCTGAGGAGCTGGTTTAGTGATTGGTTGGAACAACTGGGGTCCGTTTCACAAAGCAGGTTCAACAAACTCTGAGTCTAATCCTGAATTCTTAGTTGATCTACTCTGAGATCGGAAACTCTGAGTTTCCGGTTCCAGAACAGCGGATTTGAGGTAATTTACTCAACTCTAAGTAGTTTCACCTGGAGTTAAGCTCGAGCGTGAGGGAAATAAAAAGCCATCATCAGTAGAGCGCTGATACAAGGATTCACCATGGCAACCGGTGACAACAAAAGAGCGACATACTTTTTCTTTTTTTTCTTTTTAACTTTATATATCTTTTCAATTTACAAAATCCCTTTGAGGAAACATTGGTTTGCATCTCAAGATCCACATACTCCACGCCACTGGAGTTAGAAGTGTTAATACGTGCATATGGCGAGTATGAGAGCATATTTTGGGAAAAGAAATGAAATTTTATTGTCATTTAGATCAGGGCCGGGTACGGCAGCTGCCACACCTCGGCTTCAGGGGAAAATGTAAATGTTTTTTTTTTTTAAATACATTTATGGAATTACTCTGTATCTATTTGTATTGATGTATTCTATTAATTCATACATATAAAATAATTACAAATGCATATCAGAACAACATGATGGATTTCAGTAGGTATTATCTATCCCAACACTTGTACCCCCCTCATATCTTGAAATGTCCCAGCGTCCCTGACGACAGTGGTCGCTATCAATCTGGTTTTTAGTGCGCTCTTTAGTGTTACTAACTTACAAAAATGAAAAGGAAGCAGACAACCACGCAATAAAAAAAAAGAAAGAATGCAAGTGATGGGTCCAGAAGATATTAACGAGGCTGTTAGCCACTGATGGATTAATTATGCAAGTTCATCTCAAAGTAAGATATAAATCCTCTTATACATCTGTTTAAGGGAAATATTTGACTTTTTTTTTACTCTCCCTCTCCTTTTTGCATTTGGACTTTAACTGTTTGAAGTTAAACTGGGATGTCCCTGTGATATCATATTGTTGCACTGACATAGTGAATAAAGTGAACGAGTTAAATTGCGTTTGTCAGATACGCTTTTTCCGCTCTCTAACTCTGCCGCTTGCTGTCCGTGGTGCAGAAAACGGATGCGTATTGCGTAAAGACCCATTGGCTGAATTGACGCCACTGAGGGAGGAGACAGAGAGAAACTCCAGGTTCATTGAAATAAACCTGGTCCCGACCAGGTTAGGTTCAGAGCGTCTGTTACTACGGTAACTGACCGAGAGCTTAAGTTACCTCTCTTTGTGAAACGGGCTAGAGTTACCTCTCTTTCTCTGGTTTGAGTTACCTCCCTTTGTGAAACAGAAAACTCAGAGTTTCCCTCATTTCAGGGTTAACAGACTCAGAGTTTTCACTAAACCTGCTTTGTGAAACGGACCCCTGCTGGACAGGATTTTTACTTCATGGCACCTGGATTATAACCCTCTGCTTTATGTAGCAGAGCATCAAAATAACATCAAAATAACATTTGGAGAGCAGTAGAAGACTGTGTAAATGTACATGCAGCATCATTCCAACACTAACTCAGTGAAGACCTTTCTCTGATTAAGGTGTCTTCTTTTTTCACCCTTATTTTTTCCCTCCCTTTTTTCTTTCCTTCCACCACAACATAACAGAGATGGAACAAAAAGGAACCATACAAGATGGTACAGGAGAGGGTAGGGCATTAAATCAGTCATACCAGTGGTAAAGGAGTTGGAGTCAAAACGCAAGAACCATCAACTGCATTGTTTCATATTCATCGGATATGAAGATTGTGACGGCCCCAGGGCCTCTGCTGGGACTTGGGTGTGTCTGTGTGTGGATGTGTTGCTGTGTGTCCTCTCTTTTGTCTTTCAGAGTGCTGGTTCCTGGGTGGTTGTGCTCATCAAGGAATTGGAGGCAGCTGGCCACTGTCTCCTGATCCTATAAAACCTGCCCCATCCTGGTTGTCTGGGTCTCCTCTTCCCCTGGCACCACGTTGCATTTTGTTTGGAGTTCTCTTTGGGTTTCTGTATAGTTTGGTTGGCATTATCTTAGTTGACCTGGTAGTTTGTTTTCTGCCAGTTTTATTTGTTCGACTTATTATCTGGTAACATTTGTTAAAGAGATCTAACCTTTGTTAAAAATAAATTACTTTTTATTTAATCCTCTAAGTGTGCTCCCCTCCTTTGCTATGGTCTCAGAGCTGGACTATAACAAGATAAAGAGACTGTGTGTGTGTGTGTGTGTGTGTGTGTGTGTGTGTGTGTGTGTGTGTCAATATTAACAGGCAACAGAAAAATGTAAAGGGTTGAAGCAACAAACCTCAACACTCTTGAATACTATAAAGATATTTATTTACGATATTTATGGAAGAGGTGGACTAAACGAAGCGCTGGGGGGCACAGGCCAGGATGTCAGCAAGCATATAGCAGAAATCCACACAGACAGGTGGAAGCAGCAGTGGGATGATCAGAGGGGGGACTGCAGGTCAGCAAGCAGCTCCGAAAGCTCCGGGGGGGGGGGGGCGCAGACCAGCACAGAAAACTACAAGAACGATGGACAACAATGATGGCTATGAGATACGTATAATTAATAAAAAATGGAAGAGGAGAGGAGAAGAAGGGTGAGAGGCACCGCCCAGCGGATCATGTCGGTGCCCCCCTGCAGCATAGGCCTATAGCAGCATATTTGAGACTAACTATTATAGTCTTGTTCTATAGCTGCAACTATGACTACCGACTCTAACACACTAGAGTTTACACTAACTAGAGGTTTACGAACACTAACTAGAGGTTTACTGAACACTAACTAGAGGTTTACTAACACTAACTATAGATTTACTAACACCAACTAGAGGTTTACTAAACACTAACTATAGGCTTTACTAAACAGAAAGTTTTTAAGTTTAGTTTTAAAGGTGGAGGTGGTGTCAGCCTCCTTAACCCAGATTGGAAGTTGGTTCCATAGTAATGGTGCCTGATAGCAGAACGCCCGCCCTCCAAATCTACATTTAGATACTCTAGGAACTACGAGTAAACCTGCACCCTGGGAGCGGAGAGCTCTGCCAGGAACATAAGGTACAATCAGGTCTTGCGAATATTGTGGAGCTAAGCCGTTTTGGGCTTTATACGCAAGTAATAAAATTTTGAATTGAATTCTGAATTTTACGGGTAACCAATGGAGCAACACTGGAGAGACGTGGTCTCTCCTGCTGATTCCTGTCAGCACCCTCCGCTGCTGCATTTTGGATCAGCTGGAGCCTATTCAGCAAATTACTTGGACATCCTGCTAATAACACATTACAATAATCTAGCCTAGAAGATACAAACGCATGAACTAGTTTTTCTGCATCACTCTGCGAGAGGATTTCCTAATCTTTGCGATATTACAGAGATGGTAAAATGCTGTCTTACAAACCTGATTAAACGACAAATCCTGATCGAAAACAACACCAAGGTTTCTCGCAGTTGCACTGGAAGCCATCGCAACACCATCTAATCCCTTCCTAAAATTCTTTGGACCAAAAAATGATAACCTATGTTTTATCTGGATTTAGAAGCAAAACATTTCCGGACATCCAGTCCTTGATGTCCCTAAGACATGCCTGAAGTTTAGCTAACGGTTCTGTTTCATCCGGCTTCATAGACAAATAGAGCTGCGTATCATCAGCATAACAATGAAAGTGTATGCCGTGATTCTGGATTATACTTCCCAATGGCTGCATGTATAAACTGAACAAGATTGGCCCTAGCACTGAACCCTGCGGAACACCATAACAGACCCTTGACTGTTTCAATGTCTGTACTGAGCTGTCCCTTTAATCCCAACAACATGCTCTAACCTGTGCAGTAAAATGCCATGATCTATAGTGTCAAAAGCAGCACTGAGGTCCAGTAGAACCAGTATGGACACTAATCCCTTATCTGAGGTCCAGTAGAACCAGTATGGACACTAATCCCTTATCTGAGGTCCAGTAGAACCAGTATGGACACAAATCCCTTATCTGAGGTCCAGTAAAACCAGTATGGAAACTAATCCCTTATCTGAGGCCATAAGGAGGTCATTCGTGACTCGAACCAGTGCTGTCTCTGTGCTATGATGCATTCTGAACCCTGACTGAAAGACTTCAAACATCATTTCTATACAAATAGTCACATAACTGACTTGCAAGTACTTTTTCCAGAATTTTAGATACAAATGGATGGCTGGAAATTGGCCTATAGTTAGCTAAGGTGTCTGGGTCAAGAGAAGGTTTTTTTAAGTAAAGGTTCAATTACTGCAACTTTGGAAACTTACGGTACACATCCTAAGTTTAGGGATAAGTTGATCTGGTCCAGTATTGTCGTGTCAATAAGAGAAAAAACATTTTTGAATAGTCGAGTCGGGATGGGGTCTAACATACATGTGGTTGACTTAGCTCTATTAACGAGTGAGGTCAGCTCAGGGAGGTCTATAGGATCAAAACAGTCTAGAGTCTAGAGTTTCTTCTCTAATTCTCATGATTTTACTGTTAAAGAAGCTCATAAAGTCTTCACTACTGAGAGCTGCAGGAATGCACGGCTCAACAGAGTTGTGACTCTTTGTCAGCCTGGCTACAGTGCTGAACAGAAAACGTGGGTTACTTTTGTTATCCTCTATCAACGTTGAATAATAAGCTGTTCTGGCTTTGCAAATGGCTTTTTTATATACTATTGGATTATCTTTCCATTTGCGATAGGTATCTACAGACTTACAAGAGTACCACTTCCTTTCCATTTTACGCATGTTTTGTTACAACATGCGGATATCTGAATTTTACCAGGGAGTTAAGCTCTTGTGGTTGGACACCCTCCTTCTCAAAGGAGCAACTTCATCTAAAGCTGAGTGCAGCAAATCAGCAGTGTTACTAGCAAGAAAATCAACATCTGCAGAGGTAGAACCCAGGTCACTGGCCTCGACTACTTCACTATTTTTCACTATTGTAGGGAGCAATGGCCTCCCTAAATTTAGCAATAGCTTCATCGGACAAACATCTGCTAAAATAATACCTCATATTTTGCGCTTCAACATCGACAATATCAAATTCAAATGTTATTAAATATGTGGTCGGATAAGAGGTAGTTTACAGGCGACACCAACAGATCATCAGGTTCACCGTAGGTGAGAACAAGATCCAGGGTATGATTAAATTGCTGCATTAATGCTAATGCAGCATTGATATCCTCCAACATCAAAGAGATATACAACCCCTAACCTCTCCTTCTACTTGGAAGATCAGAACACATCATTGTTCACCTGATGCTTGTGTACAAACGCCTTGTAAACAGGCAGCCAGCTGTCACCTGCACCATGAGAAGATGCCCCACTGAGGCTGAAGAGGCTTTGAGGGACTGTTTCAAGACAACTGTATGCTCAGAACTCTGTGACCCTCATGGGGAGTACATACAGGCTAACAGACTATATTACGGACTACATCAACGTTTGTGTGGATAACACAGTAACCACTAGGGGTGTAACGATACACTAATCTCACGATACGGTACGATACACGATATTGAGGTCACGATAACGATACGATACGATACTATAGCAGTATTTTTTTAACAACCTTGAATGAGGAACATATGACTGGAAAAAATTGTCTTTTATTTGAAAGACACAAAATACAAAACAATACTGTACGTTTGCCCTATTGTTACAGTTTGTAATGCTTTATAACTGTTTAAGTTTTAAAGAGAAAGCCAGGCTAACCATTTTCCACAAACTGAACTAAAAGTAGATGTCCTGTTTGCATTATGCATCTTCAGTAAACATATTTTGCCACAAACTGAATAGTTTCTCTCATGTATGATTTGACTTTTTTCTTTCTAATTTAACAACTAAAATTAAATAAATAAATAAAAGTAAATAAATACATACAATTTTGCATCATAAAAAAGATTGATTCATGCTCACCTTATAAGTGTAAGAGGAGATTTATTTTAGTTAAGAAGTTTATTTTGGTAATTCAAGGTTCATTATTTTATAAATATATTCTTTATATTCTGATGTAAATCAGGGACTATAATGACACTAGTCAGTTTATCTGTAGTTGTTAATACTGTATGTTTTAGATTGAGCGGAGTGATACAGCACTAGGTGCTGTGTTGATGTTCTAAAATCCTACATTGTTGAGGGACATTAAAGTACACTGGAACTCAGCAGAAGTTGCCTGCGTGTTTATCCTACTCACGACCCGAAAAAGGTTTAATTTAATAAGGTAAGGCTTAACTCTACACCAGCCTTACATAAGTAAAAGTTCAGAGCTCAAAACGGGACCGCAAAACGGTACTAGTTTCTTCTGAGCGGAGGAAGATTTTGGTTCCCGGGTCGAGGTGCGGTCGCGGCTGCGGTCGCGGTCGGATGCACGTTTCTAGTAAACACAATAGATTAATATTAATAACCCAATATCGCGATACAGTTTGTCACCTCCACGACACGTATTGTGACGTTTTTGTATCGCGAAATTTCGTGGCACGATATATTGTTACACCCCTAGTAACCACCAAGACTGTGAGGTGTTTCTCCAACAATTAACTATGGATTTATCCTGACATAAAGGCTCTCATGAAGGACAAGAAGAGGGCTTTTACATCAAGAAACAAGGAGGAGATGAAGGTTATCCAGAAAGAGCTGAGGAGGATGATAAGCCAAGGGAAAGACAGCTACAGGAAGAATATTGAACTGCAGGCTTGTGGAATCTGAAGAGGACCAAAAGCCATCTCTGGGGAGTACCAAAGTGGCTTTCCGCACAAGGAAACCCTCAGCCACAACACCAGTGAGCAACCAGGACAGACATTGAAGTGTTGACCTGAATGACAGACTGGACTGGACTGATAACAGCACTGCACTTTGTAAGAACTGCTCAGGAGACTTTACTGACACTGTTGTGGCATCAGCTATTCTCTTGGTGTGGTCTATCGCAGACTGAATAAACCGGACAAAGTGATCAAGAAAAGCACCTCCCTTGACATAATTGAGGTGCTCAGTGAGATGATGAAGTCCACCCTCTGAAGGATTGATCAGCTTCCCTCAGTTACAGACTCCTTCATCCTCTCTGCCCCCAGTAGAACACACACACACACACACACACACACACACACACACACACACACACACACACACACACACACACACACACACACACACACACACACACACACATGCATACATACACACACATAGCCACACAGATATATATACAGTATATACATAATATACATACAGCCACTCAGACATATACACACGGAACATACAAACACACACACACACACACACACACACACACACACACACACACACACACACACACACACACACACACACACACACACACACACACACACACACACACACACACACACACACACACACGGCCATTTGTTAATATATTTGCAAAAATGTCTACATTTCTGTTTTTTTCTGTCAAGATGGGGTGCTGAGCGTACATTAATGAGTAATAAAATGAACTTTTTTGATTTTAGCAAATGGCTGCAATGAAACAAAGAGGGAAAAATTTAAAGGGGTCTCAATACTTTCCGTGCCCACTGTACTCAGCACCTCAACACCTGGTATCAACTCCATTCCTACATCAGCGAAGTCTGATGAAGAAATAAATAAGATCTTGAAAGCTGACTGTAATGGGTCATTAAGCATCGGGTGGGCTCATTTGGCCACTCTGCCTTTTTCTTGCAGATAACTTGAAGTCCTGAAATGAAACAGTCATTTTTGCACATCACTTACAAAGCTATTTTTAACCACGTTCTCAAGTTTTGATTTGTGCTGTACTGCGACAATGCCAAACCAAGCTGTCATTCCAGTTCATTTTGCTCAGCAACACAACAGAACAAACTGATGTAGACTGTAGTTCACTGGTATGCCCAACTACATAAAAGTGCTCGCCTGATCAACAACTTTATCAGTGATGAATACTACTGTAGGTTGTGGGCAGTGATCCCTCTAAGGTCCAATCTCACCTTTTTTGATTTTGAATTGTTGCACCAAGATAAAAAGGAATTATTTTCACCCTGCTTGGGACAGTTGTCCGTGAACAGCAAACAACTTAATCATTTAACATTTCTTACAGTTCTCTCAGATGTAAGTCACTTAGGATAAAAGCATCTGCTAAATGACAGTAGTAGTAGTAGCAGTAGTAGTAGCAGTAGTAGTAGTAGTAGTAGTAGTAGTAGTAGTAGTAGTAGTAGTAGTAACATAGCATGACTATTGAATTGGATTTAAGTCTGACCTGAGGACATAGTTGATCCAGATTATGTTCTTGTCACTGGAATTCTTGGCGTTGACAGCAATGGTAGCGCTGGACTGGATCCAGATGTAACCACCATTTTTCTGGATCCACCGGTAATATGTGGTCACGCATTGACCTTTATTCATCACTGGGAGAGAGGGAGAAGTAGAGGGGTGGAGGGACAAATAGAGGTGGGAAGAAATGTGTTGTTAATATTTGTCTTTTTAAATCATCAAGTCACACTGATCCCACTTTCAAAAGAGGAGCTGGACGAGTGGAGCCGGGCTCTTTCACACATGAAACACAGCAGCCCTGACTGTGTGTCGAGTGTGTGTGTCTACCATGTGTTCCGATGACCACAGATGTGACGGAGTGGAGCCGTCACTAACACACAGCGGCACACACATCCACATTGCGGCAGATGAGACGTGGCAGGCAGCGCATCTACACACACGCACCCACCACACACTGATGTCCATTTAAAGGGAACCTATTATGAAAAACAGGTTTTTTCTTGCTTTAACATATATAAAGTGGTCTCCCCTCAGCCTGCCAACACAGAGAAGGAGGAAACAACCAAATTCTGCAGTGTCTGTACAGCCGCCCAGATGAGCCGTCCAGTGTCATGTGACTTCTACGAGCCGTTCTACGATTTGCGCATTTTCGTTACGTAAGCAAAATGCAAACCACGCCTCGGTCTCCTCCGCTGCTGAAACCACGCCCAGAACTAACTCCGCCGGCCAGAGCTTCCGCCATTGTTTGGAAACGGGGTATCGTGTGGCTGTTTCAACAACGAGGGACAGTAAAACTTAGGTTTTGCATCGACATTTACCCTCAAAAAAGGATCAGTACCAACAGTACGGACCCGGCAACTGCACACGAGTCAGCGGTAAGTGACGTTCATTTTTTATGTTATTTATATTTGTCTACAAGTATGATCTTTGCATGGGCTAAGTATTTAGCTTAGCTCCGGTGCTACCCGTTAGTAATACATTTTTTTCTGTTTATGGTTTCAGATCTTCCAAGCAATGCATTGACGAGTGAGGTCAAGTTCCTCCAAATACTGTAAATCCTGCATTACATTACAGCATCCTCTCAAATACATTGCATATGCATGCAACATTTTCCCATCCTCAGCTTCGATTGCTGTCCAATTCATGGCTTTATTTAAGTAAGTCCCAGAAATGTTCATCTCATTTCCAGTGTTCTTTTAAGAGGTGTCTTGCTTCACTATAACCCCTATTCCCCTCCATGTGCAAACAGCTACGAATTAAGTTTCTTGGCAAACCAGAGGTGAACTGCTTGAGATAATAGAGTCTGTCTTGATTATTCTTAGTCTTGTCTTCAATCAAGTGTTCAAATGCGTGGATAAAAGACTGATACTCCAGCGGGTTACCATCAAACACAGAAATCTCTTGCAGAGACAGTTTTTGCTGAAACAATGAGTTCTGCTATGTCACTTTGTCTTTGAATAACCACATCCATGTTATCATGAGCAGCATTAATAACAACATTATCTTGTGTATAGTGATTTATTATTTGAGTATGATTTGCACTGTGGGTCCTGTGTTTTTCAGTAGCATTCTTGCTTTGAGGTTGATTTTGATCCTCTGGTGTGTTGGTGCTCCTTGTAGGTGGAGGTCTGTGGAGACTTAAGATGGTTTGCTGAAGTGGGGTTTTGGGTATTGCACCTAACTGTACAAAGTCCACATTGTTCTCCACAGTTTCTGGTTCATGATGGGAGTCATAATACTCAGTCATGCCATCACCCGGAGCTTCCTGAGCCCCCTCATCACTTTCATGAGGTGAATCACTTTGAAGGATTTCTATTTTAGCAGTTGATGCTGCGAGGTCTGTTTCCAACTCCATATGCTCCATCTTTGCTTTCAGTTTTCTTTTTGCCTCCAGTTGCAAGGTGTGTTTTTCTGAGACTGAGGAGACTGAGTATGATCTAGAGGCTTTTGATCCATTAGCAGACTTGTGTGTGATTTGTGAGATTTGTGAGACACATTTGATATGTCCAGTGGTCCCACTTTTGATTGTGCAATTTCTCTTTTCCATGTTTCAACATCTTTCATGAAATATTTCAGGTTAGTTATTCTGGGTTCATACCAGTCATAATAATCATTTTCCTTTTCCTCCTCTGATAAGAGCTCTTGCATAGATTTGTGAGCAATTTTAAATTCATCCACAGCTCCTTTAAACACTTCAAATGCATCATTGACTTTATCAACATTTCCTTCATCAATCATCAAAGCCTTTATTTTATTTGACCTCCTCGTGCCTGGTCCCAATCTGCTTCTGCGCAAAGCAATGCGCGATTTCAACATGTCCTCAGCCTCAGTTGCGGTCTCAGATGTGCCAGACATCATTCCAGATAATCACACAAGTTCCTCTAATTGCCGCTTATTTAATCATTCAGTTCATCCTTGAACATCCTTCCAACATCCTGTTTTATTGCAATCCACATCCACAATCCACAACTTTTCCTTCCATAGTCTTCCTTTTTAGCGCAGCGGCGCTTTCATTCATAAAGTCAATCAGCTGATTTTACTCACGGCTCGTCAGCCTTTCTTCAAGGATTCGCCAACGCTCCGTTCTCATTTGAGTCTTCAGTGGAGTTTTTCTACTTGTTATGTCTAATCTTGCGTTAAAAGAAATAAAAAAAGCAAAGTAGTCTGAGGAGGAAGTCTATGACTCGCTAAATTTCCTAAGGAATAGCGGAGATCAGATTCAAAATAATTAGAATTTATTTTCACAAAATAAGTATTCTCCATGGTCTTACTCCTCACTCCTTCAACACAAAAAACAGAGCCAGAGCACCCAGCTGTACCCTCTCCCCAATCACAGGAGGAGGGTGGTCCGGCAAGGAGGAGGAGGCCGTGAGCAGCAGAAAACAGTCACAATAACAAACAGAATCCATCCACGACATGCTCCATCATATTCAATAATCAGTCAACATTATCGCCAGTACCACTTGGATGCACTACCCTCAGGAAATACAAACGAATAGGCTCCAACAGGACGCTTGCAGAGTGAGAGGACAGTGTAACTGACTCAGAAGTTGTCACAGACAGCAGAGTGAGTTGCGTGAGGAACATGTGCATAAACAGCAGCAGCTATTAAAAGCTAAGAGGAGGAGATATAGGGTTTTTGGAGAGGGAGGAGCACTGTCAAATGTGGCTACTGGCACAGCCGCATGGTGTCCTGACCTCCCCCTCCCTGTTTTTACCGCATTAGACACTAGGGGTGTAACGATACACTAATCTCACGATATGGTACGTACGATACACGATATTGAGGTCAGGATAACGATACGATACGATATTATAGCAGTATTTTTTTAACAACCTTGAATAAGGAACATATGACTGGAAAAAATTGTCTTTTATTTGAAAGACACAAAATACAAAACAATGCTGTGCGTTTGCCCTATTGTTACAGTTTGTAATGCTTTATAACTGTTTAAGTTTTAAAGAGCAAGCCAGGCTAACCATTTTCCACAAACTGAACTAAAAGTAGATGTACTGTTTGCATTATGCATCTTCAGTTTCATACAAGTAAAAATATTTTGCCACAAACTGAATAGTTTCTCTCATGTATGATTTGACTTTTTTCTTTTCCAGAAATGTAACAATTAAAATTAAATTCATGCTCACCTTATAAGTGTAAGAGGAGATTTATTTTTGTTAAGAAGGTTATTTTGGTAATTCAGGGTTCATTATTTTATAAATATATTCTTTATATTCTGATGTAAATCAGGGACTATAATGACACTAGTCAGTTTAATTGTAGTGATTAGTCTGTTTTAGATTGGGCGGAGTGATACGCACCAGTACGGCTCTAGGTGCTGTGTTGATGTTCTAAAATCCTACACTGTTGGGCGGACATTAAAGTACACTCGAACTCAGAAGAAGTTGTTCCCTTATTTATCCTACTCACGACCCGAAAAAGTTTTAATTTAATAAGGTAAGGCTTAACTCTACACCAGCCTTACATAAGTAAAAGTTCAGAGCTCAAACCCCCCCAAGAGTCCCGTGATCGGGACTACAAAATGGTACTAGTTTCTTCTGAGCGGAGTCAGATTTTGGTCCGCGGGTCGAGGCGCGGTCGGCACACGTGGTCGGATGCGCGGTCGGATGCGCATTACTAGTCAACACAGTAGATTAATATTAATGACCCAATATTGCGATACAGTTTGTCACCTCCACGACACGTTTTTGTATCGCAAAATTTCTTGGCACGATCATACTCTCATCACCAGTGAGGTCTTCCTCCACCCATGTTTCCTGCATTCGGCCTGGGGCGGGGGGACCATGGGAGGGGCTGATGGTGGACCCGGGTATGAGCTCGCCGTGCTGCCTGGGATGGGTCTGCTGGGCTGTGCCGGGGCCTCCAGGGGGAGATGGGAGTGGACAAAGCGTACAAACCCTCCCCACTTCAGTGTGACAACAAAATAGACTTCCTCAACAGCCTTTAACTGAACAACACACCTGCCATAAGAGCCCCACAGCATCAGGACGACCAGGTTCTCCGTCTGGACTCCGCTGACGTACACCGGGCCCTGAGGAGAATCAACTCAAGGAAAGCCGCTGGTCCAGATAACATACATGGCCGGGTACTGAAGGAGTGTGCAATCCAACTGACAAATGTGTTTACGGTCATATTCATGTCTCTCTGAGCCAGGCTGTTGTGCCCTCCTGTTACAAGAAAGCCATCATTATACCGATAGCAAAGACGCCCACTGTCACTTGCCCCAATGACTATTGCCCCGTGGCACTTACACCAATTATAATGAAGTGTTTTGAGCAGCTGGGAAAGGACCACATCCTTGCAGCACTCCCACCATCATTTGACCCACTACAATTTGCGTACCGCTCCAACCGCTTCACTGAAGATGCTGTCTCCCATGCACTTCACCTGATCCTGAAACATCTGGAGAAACCCAACACGTGTATACGCATGTTGTTTGTGGATTATAGCAGTGCTTTTAACACAATAATTCCACAGCACCTGGTCAACAAACTGGCCTTATTGGGTCATGGCCTTTCTATGTGCAATTGGATTTTGGACCTTCTCACCAACAGGCCCCAGTTTGTACGCGTGGGCAACAACACCTCCGACACCATCTGCCTGAGCACGGGCTCCCCCCAGGGCTGTGTATTAAGCCCTCTGCTCTACACACTGATGACACATGACTGTGTTGCATGCTTGCAATGCTACTAACCACGTCATCAAGTACGCGGACGATACAACTGTGGTGGGCCCCATCTGGAATGGCGACGAGGAGTCATACAGAAGGGAGGTAGACCATCTGGTGAGCTGGAGCACTGGGAGTAACTGTGAAGTTAATCAAACTTCTGAACTAGTTAGTCCTCATGAAACTATCACATGTTAACAGATGACAGGGCAGCCCTTCCTGAGTTCTGTCAGGGGGGTCGACTGTCCCACAACTGTCTCATTGTTAGCCTGGACCATCTGTTAAAGACCCCCATGAAGTTCCTGTTTTTGTCCAGGAAGGCATTTGACCCCTTGACCTTTGTGTTCTTTTAAAGACTTTAAGCTAAAGATGTCTCTTTGTTTCTTTATACCAAGCCTCCTTAACTGAAAAGTCACATGTGTGACCTTTTTAACCCCGATGTCTGTTTCTCCATCTGTTTCCTCCCATTGTCCATTCACTGTTCCTAATATGGTAATGTTCCTGTCAAAGTTTCTCAATAAAAGCTGATGCAAAGGAGGAGCCAGCGAAGCATTTGTCGAGAGCATCCAAGAGGGCCATGTTGCTCTGCAAGCTCCGACTTTGCTTCCCTTCTGCAGAAGGCCTTAAAAATCATTCTAACAGCCTCTGTGTCTTTCCTCGTTACGAATTTATGTTATGTTGATTTAGGGACCCAACAGTAACCTGAATCTGAATGTCATCAAGACCATAGAGATAATCATGGACCCCAGAAAGAACCAGCCTACACATACCCCTCTCCTCATAGGTGGAGCTGCTGTGGAGATCGCCCAGTGTACAACGTATCTGGGGGTTCACATTTCCAGTGACTTGTCTTGGTCCACACATACAGCCTCACTGTCAAAGAAAGCCAACCAGAGGCTGCTCTTCCTACGTCGGCTGAGGAGAGCACACCTACCACCGCCCATCCTCACCACCTTCTATAGAGGCACGATCGAGAGCATACTGACCAACTGCATCTCTATCTGGCATGAAAGCTGTACGGCAGCCGATCGAAAAGCCCTGCAGAGAGTGGTGGCTGCTGCAGCCAAAGTCACCGGCACTTCCCTCACATCCATCGAGGTCATCGCACACAGTCGTTGCCTATCAAGGGCAAACAAAATCCTGGCGGATCCCACCCATCCTGACCATTGAAGGTTCACCTTCCTGACCCTCAGGAAGAAGGTTTCTGAGCGACAGGTGCAGAACAACCAGGCACCATGACAGTTTTTTCCCCCACTTCATAAGACTTTTAAATAAACAGAACCAGTTCCCTGTCTACCCTTGACAATGACTGTCTACAGTACTGCACACAGCATTTTAGTTTTTAGCCTAGTGTCCTTATCTTTTAGTATTTAGAGTTTTTAGTGTTTTAATTCTTTTTATTGCTTGCTTCGAGCCAGTGGCAACTAAATGTCATTCCACTTGTACTTGGACTTTTGGAATGATAATAAAGTGAACCTTGAACATTGAACATTTTACTGGTATTCAATATATACTTGACGCTTCTATTCAAGTGTGTGCACTGTGCACTGTTTTCTAGAAGGTAACCACAGTTTTCTGCTCTGATTGGTTATAAAACAGTTGTAAATTTTCATCCAGAACTTTTAGGGCTCCTGGTTCAGGTCTGCTCTGTTTCCCCAGAATCAGAACCAAACATAGGGAAGCAGCATTCAGTTTATGCTCCACAGATCTGGAACAAACTTCCAGAAAACTGCAGGAATGCTGAAACCCTCAGTTTCTTTAAATCAATCAATTAATTATGTAACTACACCTTAAATTGCCTTGTTGCTGAAATCTGCTATACAGATAAACTTGCCTTGCCTAAATTATGGTTAGGGTGAGTTTGGCAAACTTCACTTGAAGGCCCTGGTGATGAGGGGTATATCATGTGATCCCTAAAAGCATTTTTTATTAGGGAATATTTAAACATTAAGAAACTTAAAAAACTACTTATGACTCCAGAGGAAATGCCCCAGTGTTACCCAACTCTGATCCTGTCTGCATACCCCTCAGAAAGTACGTAGTTGCGCCGCTGCATGTATGACCTATATTATTGGTTTGTTATTATGCTTGTCTTTTGCTCTACAATTATCTCAATAAGCATTAGGTGATGTATGGGTTCCCTTCTGCTGTACTGTACCCAAGAGTGCTGAGTCCCTTTGTGTAGCTCAGACATGGCAACTGTGCAAGTGAAGCATTGTGTATCTGAGGTGGATAAATGTTGTGCAATGGTAATATTTATAGACATTGCATCAATCTATCTCTCTATTAGGGCTGAAAATGACAAATAAGTAGTCGTTGAGGGAAATAATTAATGGTCCAATCACAACTGTTGTGGTCTGCGCCAACCCAACATGTAGCAACATTTCTCAAGGGCAGACGTTATGATGTATTACAGTATGTCTTTATTTCAATGCAGAAGTATAAACCACACTTTAGACATTTTTCTACCTAATAAATTAAAATGAACGGATCACCTCATGATGTCAGGGTTTGGTCAACTCCTGTTTTATTGTGAAACCTGTGTCTTTGTGTTTCAATTTTGTTTTGACTTCCCTTGTTTCCATCTGCCCTGATCGTCTGCAACTGTGTCTCGTTAACCCTTCTGTGTATATCTAGTCCTGTCTTTCCCTTGCTCCGTGCTGGTCTGTACTGTTTCCACCCCGCTTGTGTCCTGTCATGGTTTGGGATTCTTGCTCTTGTGTTTTTTGTTAATCCTGCTCTGCAGCGCTTTTGGTTTATTTTTGTCAATACGCAATACGGTTTGACGTACATGCACGAAAATCGGTACACACCTGTATAATGTTGCAACTTAAAGAAAAGTCATTTGGCACCATGGCCAAAACCGAACAGGAAGTCGGCCATTTTCAATTAATCGTGTAATTTTGGCGCAATTTATGCCATTTCTTCGGTCGTTTCTTCGCCCGAACCGTAACGTACACCCAGGTGTTATACATCAAAATGTGCATCTCGATCCTGCGACAATGGGCATTACTTTTCTCAGTCAAAAGAGTTACCGTGGCGATGATAGACGCCAAATAGCGCGCCCCCCCTTCATCTGATTGGTCGATATTTGATAGTACCTATTTTCTGCAATAACTTTTGAATGGTTTGACATAAAGAGTCATGGGTGGTGTCATCGGACTTAGTTTTGAGTCCTTGACCTTTATTGGTGAAAATTGCACGTGCGATGGGCCCGTTCATCACTGCTTGCAGCTTTAATTTGTCATGTTTTTGTGAGCTGAACTCTATTTATGCTGAGGACCAACCGAATCTCACAAAAATCCGTGAAATGCCCACGACCTCTCACCACTATTTTCCGTGGTACCAACACGGAAAGTGGTATAATTCCGGGATCCGTGGTCGTGATATATACACGGATTATGACATTATTATTATTTATATATTATTCTTTGTTATAGTGGCTAAATTATGCGTTTTTGTCGCGCAAGGTACTGTTTTTTACTGTTACTAATAAATTAAAACACGAAATAGGCTTTGCAGGGCCGAAACGCAACACACGCGGTGACCTTTGACACTTCCGAAGGTCACACAGATCTGAAACTCGGCACAGTGGATGAGAGTCACGTCCTGATACAGAGTCTAGAATTGCAGCCTCCTAGCTCAAAGCGTTAGTGAACTGTGCAAAAAAAGACACCAAATAGGCTTTGCAGGGCCGAAACGCAACACATGCGGTGACCTTTGACACTTCCGAAGGTCACACAGATCTGAAACTTGGCACAGTGGATGAGAGTCACCTCCTGATACAGAGTCTAGAATTTCAGCCTCCTAGCTCAAAGCGTTGAACTATGCAAAAAAAGACACAAAATAGGCCCCATACCATTAGTCAGGAGGCTCTCAGACCTATAAGTTTCTACACCCTAAGCATTAATAACTTGTCATAATCGAAGGAGAACTAATTAAAAAGGATGTCCTTAACATGAACCTATTGTATTTTTGAATTATGAAGGACACTTTCGTGTCTTTGTGTTTAGAAATGTTAAAGATATTAAAAGAAAACCATAACACAATGAGGAAAATACTGTGGCGAACAAGTCGTGCCCAGAGCATGTCTCGAACCACAGTCTCCCAGACCACAGTCAACTGCACTAACAAGTCGGCCAAATGCTGATGTGTTGCCCAGGCGGGCAAGGCCTTATCTATCTGTGGTCGTTACGCTATGTTCCAAAACATATTGTTTATAATGGACAAGATCCGGCATTTTACGTTGAATTCTATTGTTCAGGTTTTAAAATTCTAGCTAAATACATAATAAAGGGAGGTGAGATGTGAGCTTCATAAAAAAACTTCTGTGCCTACTGAGCATTAATAACATGGGGTTAGCCATAGAAAAGGGCGATAATGAGGTGTGAGCTCCATAGCAAGCATTAATAACATGGGGTTAGCCATAGAAAGGGGCGATAACAGCCTCCTGCGCCTACTAGTAGGTAGAGTAGGGCCCTACTGGCCCATATCTATGGGATGATTATTATGGTTTTGTCCTTCATTCAATGGTATGACAGCAGTCAAATCGGGTGACGGATCCCATTGACTTCGCATAGTACTATATCTGTGGTGCTCCGATTAAAACCTCAATAAAACACTGCTAAAACAGCGTTAAAAACATGCTTTTACAAACTGACAGTAACAAACAGTACCTTGCGCGACAAAAACCCATAATTTAGCCACTATAATAAAGAATAATATATAAATAATAATAATGTCATAATCCGTGTATATATCACGACCACGCCTCCCATTGACTTCGCATAGTACTATATCCGTGGTGCTCCCATTAAAACCTCATTAAAACACTGCTAAAACAGCATTAAAAACGTGCTTTTACAAACGGACAGTAAAAAACAGTACCTTGCGCGACAAAAACGCATACTTTAGCCACTATAACAAAGAATAATATATAGATAATAATAATGTCATAATCCATGTATATATCACGACCACGCCTCCCATTGACTTTGCATAGTACTATATCGGTGGGGCTCCCATTAAAACCTCATTAAAACACTGCTAAAACAGCGTTAAAAACATGCTTTTACAAACTAACAGTAACAAACAGTACCTTGCGCGACAAAAACGCATACTTTAGCCACTATAACAAAGAATAATATATAAATAATAATAATGTCATAATCCGTGTATATATCACGACCACGGATCCCCTTGACTTTGCATGGTACAATATCCGTGGTGCCCACACGGAATTATACCACTGTCCGTGTTGGTACCACGGAAAATAGTGGTGAGAGGTCGTGGGCATTTCACTGATTTTTGTGAGATCAGGTTGCTGAGGACCTACAGAAATGCGGACAACCTTGCAGATTGCCTATGCCACGGTCTGATTTTGCATCCATCTGGGAGAAGATTCCAGAGCAATTTTTTTTTTTGCAAATCATTATGCACCACTGCTTAAAGTATTCTCTATTGATGTTTTTACTTTATTCATTGTTGTTGTTTACTGTGAGACCTGCACAAGTCTGCTAACCATCCAATAGTTTGAGCTAGGTGTGTTGGAGCTGAGAAATATTGAATACATGCAGGGTAGTGAGTCTTGAGGATCAAGATTGAGAAACACTGAAATACATGGTTGGTCCTGCAGCTAAAACCCATTGTCAAATGCAATTTCTAAGGAAAATGTACTACTCACAAAGACTTAATTGCCCAGTCAACGTAGAGTATACAACAGAAACTCACAGTCCAGATGACTCTTTCTGATCCCCTCTACATCTTCAGCATGAATGAACTGGTAACACTTCTTCCCCACAATGTCCACCGGAGAAAGGTCCATGTAGTCACTGATCCTGAAATACAATGAAAAAGTTACAATATGAAAATGTTAATAACATCTTAGACATCTCTGCACTCAACAGATGTACAAATCACAAGATCACTTGCACATAGGGTCTTTGGAGGGGGGGACACAGTCAAATGTGGCTACTGGTATAGTCACATGGTGACCTGACCTCGCCCCTCCCTGTTTTAACCGCATTAGTCACACCCACACACACTCATCACAGGGGGCATGAGTGAGGTCTTCCTCCACCCATGTTTCCCGTATTCGGCCTGGTCCGGGGGGACCATGGGAGGGACTGATAGCCGGACCGAGGTATGGTCTCGCCTGGCTCCTTCACTCTTGTTGCAGTTCAGGTAAAGGCTTGTTTTCACTTTGCATACACACAATTACACAGATATACACCCCTGCTCACTTACCTACATACTAACCCTACAATTTTGGGTACAGATAATCGCAGTAGCCTAGTCTTGATTTAGTTTTAGAGATATGGAATGGTTGCTGGTGGTGTCTCTGCCTGTTCCCATTTCTATTTGTTTGTTTCCCCCTTGCAGATTCCAAAGGCTTGTGTGCCCGTTGTGTGTTTTCCTGTGTTGCCAACACAACCACACCACACGGCCATTACTCTTCTAAATGTTACAGTGATTTATGGAATTCAGGAATTCTTTTGGAACCTCAGTCTGGGATGGCACAGCACCTTCTATTTACACTTGTACACCATCATTTTCACAAACAATCTTTTTGGCCTCTTGTCAGTTAAGTATCACCTTTGTCCATGTCCCAAGTGAGCTAAGCAAGACTGAATAGGAAACATAATAACACTGCAGCATACTGATTGGTCACCACACATGCACCATCATTGTGATGCACAATACGACTGTGCTTTATGGATTGTCAAAGATTGTCAGTGCCACCATTGACCCATTCCAACCTGCAAAGGCAAACCGTGGTCAATCATAAAGGTCCAGACGTTTTTAAGTTTGGTGGCCAGCAACAAAGGGGCGTGTTGAAGCCAAGGTTTGAACACATGGATGCTACGTTCACAAAGTTGTTGGAGTCACTGGGAAGTGTTGACGTGTTATTTTGTCCATAGTCAATTTTAGTAAAGCTCTATTTGTTTACTTGGTTTGTTTTTGTAAACTTGTTTAAGGTCAATTTTAATGTGAGTACTTGACTTCCCCATGACAGAGATGGGCTTGTGGAAGTACAAATACTTTGTTACCTTACTTAAGTAGAAATTTTGGTTATCTATACTTCACTGGAGTAATTATTTTTCAGACAACTTTTTACTTTTACTCCTTACATTTTCACGCAATTACCTGTACTTTTTACTCCTTACATTTTAAAAACAGCCTCGTTACTCTATTTCATGTCGGCCTCTAAAAAAAACTATCCAGTTAAATTGCGCCATCCGGATTGAGTGAATTTGGTTGTGGTTGGATGAGAAGTATAAACATATTACCATTCCGACACCCTATTGGTTTGTACGCGATCCGTTGCACTTGCACATGACACAAATCACGTTGCGCTCCAGCAGGAGCCAGGCCCAGGAAAACCAACCAACTCTTGTACATCCCTGGCCGTACCTGGAAGAATTGTTCCAAATGGTTGGATGCAAAAACAACTCCTTTAGAATGCGCTGCAAGCTCTGCGCACCAAAGTACCACGAGCTAATGGCTTTCAAAAACTCGCCGTCTAATTTGAGGATGTATATTGAGTTAAGATTAAACTAAAATGTCTTATTATCAGTGGGTTATTATGGGCAAAATATTGTAGTAACGTTAACCTAGTGATGTAGGCCTACGAATTGTAAATTTGCAGTGTTTGCTATGCGGAGGTAATGTTAAATTACCTAATTAACTAGCTACATGCCAAGACATGCCATCAACTTTGCAAGTACGTTTGGTGGGCTCGTGAGATTTGAAATTCGACTTTTAGCCAAAGGTTATCTGAGCTTATATTATTGCTATATGCAATATTTTTAAGTTAATTGTGCAAAGCTATAATCTGCAGCTGGTTGATAAAGCATGTAACGTTAAGGATAGGCATGGTCCTGTCTGTGTATGAGTGCGCGCGCCTGTGTTAGTTAGTTAGTTTCAATTTATTGTCCTTTTGGAAATTCTTTTTGCATCTGTGGCAGTCAGAATACATACAGTCATGGAAAAAATGATTAGACCACCCTTAGACCACTCCTATTCTTGTTCATTTTAATGCCTGGTACAACTAAAGGTACATTTGTTTGGACAAACATAATGATAACCACAAAAATAGCTCATAAGAGTTTTATTTAAGAGCTGATATATAGCCATTTTCCATGGTTTTCTTGATAATAACCTAAATCACTTAAGTTTTTACATCCATAGCTATGGCACTGTACTGCCAAAAACAGTGCTTTTCTGTTTTAGTCACATGATACACTTTAGTGGTACCAGGCATTAAAATGAACAAGAAATTGAAGAAAAAAGGGTGGTCTAATAATTTTTTCCATGACTCTAGAACCGACATAAAACAATATAGTGCAATACAGTACAATACAGTGAAGACAATTATGACATGACCTAGTAGAATCCTTGTTCCCAAAGTGCTTCACACCAAACCTAGTGGAAAATTATGAAATTAATAATTTATCTATAATTTATTTAGCAGAGCTATACTAGAGGGTATGAAAGATGGGGCAGACTAGCGTTATATGGTCTTTGTAAAGAGGTAATAGACCCAACTAGTACCTATCAGCCAAATACAGTTTAAAATGAATTAAAGTCGGACTATCTCATCAATAATGCCACTTTTTAGCTATGCCAGCTGTTTGTAATCCTAATTCCTAAAACAGCTTTAAGTGGCAATATTCTGGTCTGCTCAACATAATTTCATAGATCAGTGAAACAGTGCACCCTAACTTGTAGTCTGACCTTCATTCATGAACTTCACACATGACATTTAACACAGCAGAAGTCCCAGATGTCTGAGCTTGTGGTTTGAGAGAAATATTATGAATCTCAATCTTTGCCTGTGCATTCATTTTCTCCACAGAAAAAACACCCCACTCATCTAAAGAGGTGCACGCAGCATACTTCAGCAGCCCTCAAAAGGAAGTCATCAACTGAAGGTTCTTTGGCCCCACCCTCCAAACAAACCAAGCTGTGGGAGACTCAAAGAGTGTCGCAGGCAAGTGTGGATAAAGCAGTCCTCAAATTTGTTGTCCAAGGCTTGCACCCATCACACATCGTTCAGCAACAGGGCTTCATTGATCTTGTGCAACATCTTTTGCCAAATACGAATGTCATGACACGCAATACAATACAAAATCACAAAGGCCTCTGCTGAAATGAAAACAAACCTGAAAGCTGCCCTTAGTGAAATTGAGTTCATACCGTCGCGGTTTCATTGGTGTCACTGCACACTGGTTTAACCCCCAGACCATGCAGAGGTCCTGTGCTGCCCTGGCATGCAAACACATTAAAGGGTCACATACATTTTCTGCTCTGGCTGGTGCCCTTAATGATATTCACACAGAATACAACATCAGAGAGAAGATCGTTCGCACTACCACTGACAATTTCAATTCAATTTTATTTATATAGCGTCTAATACAACAGATGTTGTCTCTAGATGCTTTCCAGAGATCCAGAACATGAACATAAACATAAACATAAACCCCCGAGCAATTATTACATAAACAGTGGCAAGGAAAAACTCCCCTTTAGGAGGGAAGAAACCTTGAGCAGGACCAGGCTCATAAGGGGGGACCCTCCTGCCGAAGGCCAGACTGGGAGAGTCGGGGACGTCAGTAGCACACAGCAGTCATGTGGAAGCAGCAGCGGGATGACCAGAGGGGGGGGGGGGGGGGGGGGGGCGCAGGCAGGCGAAACCAGCAACAGGTTGATCAGAGCGGGGGGGGGGGGGCGTCGGGGGTGTGTGTCAGCAGCACACAGCAGACATCCACGTAGGCAGGTGGAAGCAGCAATAGGATGACCGGGGATTGGGGGGGGGGGGCGGGACCGCAGGCCGGAACGCAGCTACCGAGGCTCCGGCCTGCAAACATGCACAAAAGAGAAAAAAGGGGGGCCGGCACAAGAAACTACAGGAACGATGGACAAAAATGATAGCTATGAGATATTTATAATAAATAAAAATGGTAATGGGGAAGACAGGAAGGGAAAAGGAGAGGAGAAGAAGGGTAAGAGGCACCGCCCAGCGGATCATGTCGGTGCCCCCCTGCAACATAAGCCTATAGCAGCATATCCACCACAAAGCTATATTTGAGACTAACTATTATAGTCTTGTTCTATAGCTGCAACTATGACTACTGACTCTAACACACTAGAGTTTACACTACCTAAAGATTTACCAACACCAAGTAAAGGTTTACTAAACACTAACTATAGGCTTTACTAAACAGAAAGGTTTTAAGTTTAGTTTTAAAGGTGGAGGTGGTGTCAGCCTCCTTAACCCAGATTGGAAGTTGGTTCCAAAGTAATGGTGCCTGATAGCAGAACGCCCGCCCTCCAAATCTACATTTAGATACTCTAGGAACTACGAGTAAACCTGCACTCTGGGAGCGGAGAGCTCTGCCAGGAACATAAGGCACTATCAAATCTTGTAAATAATGCAGAGCTAAGCCGTTTTGGGCTTTATATGCAAGTAATACAATTTTAAATTGGATTCTGAATTTTACAGGTAGCCAATGGAGCGACGCTAACACTGGAGAGACGTGGTCTCTCCTGCTGATTCCTGTCAGTACTCGTGCTGCTGCATTCTGGATCAGCTGGAGCCTATTCAGCAAATTACTTGGACATCCTGCTAACAACACATTACAGTAATCCAGTCTGACAACGGATCAAACTTCCTGAAAGCCTTCAGAGTTTATTGGCAGACTGAAGAGAACAATAAATCTGAACCGGTAGGAGAGGGTGATGGAGAAGAGCATGATGGTGGCCAAAATGATGACGATGAAGAAGAGGAAAGCATTGAGGGTGTTGAATTTGTTGATACCGGAGCCCTGTTGGACAAAGATGACTACTTGGAATACCAGCTGCCCAAGCACCATCGCTGCGCCTGCCACCTCCTCAATTTAGTGTCCACAGTTGATGCTTCAAAAGCAGAGGTCAACCCATTGTATAAGCGTGTGTCAAGGTCCACATTTGCCAAATGCTCTAGCCTGTGGAGCAAAAGTTCAAGATCAACCATCGCATGTGAAGTAATTGCAAACTCCAACTCGTAAGGCCTGTTGCAACAAGGTGGAATTCACTGTTCTCAGCAGTAGAAAGAATAGTGTGAATAACAAAAGAACAAGGTGAAGGAGCCCTTGCAGCTGTCTGCAGTGAACTAGATACACCTAAGTAAGTGTCTGCTTTTCTGCCTTTCAGTTGATTAAGTGATTATAGATTAAGTCACAGTTTTATACTCTGAATGCCGTAAAACATATGCCAATATGCAGTCCCCATATTTACTATGGATGTGATTTGAACACAACTACATTTCTAAAAGTCTCAGATGATAATGAGCCAAGTTAGGTTCCATGTGAATATCTTCCAAGTGACCTAGTATGCATATCGTGGGGCACACTGGAATTCTGTAGTTGATCCATGTGGATAAATCCTCACAAACCTCCGTCCAGAACCTCCGTACCGGTGTACAAAACCATAAAGCATGCTGTGAGAACGTGAGCAATCCCTCCCCTTCTCACTGGACTGTAAATGTGTGTGGCACGTGCCGGCGTCGGGAGCGCGGAGCGCTCCGACTCACTTTCACCACACCTACAACTCACATGTAAAAGTTCTCTCCACACTTTCATCCTGGCGGGTAGTGAGGTACCCACTACTTGTCTCATTTTCACCCATCCACAGCTGACAACGCTTATATAGCATACGGACTCTCAAACATTCAGATACTCGCATACACGCACACACTCACACACTCACCTACACGTCTCCCCCTGCTCCGCAGCGGAAGCGCGCGCCGCTGCAGGGGCGGGCTTTATTGAGACGGGGCCCGGGTGTGCATAGCCCATGGTTGCCCAGGGGTGATTATTTTTTGGTATATTTATGTTTGTACTAATAATTATATTAAATTGTATTAGATATGTAGATATTATATAAAGTGTTTAAAGTATATTTATTAATGATGATTATATTATATTTTTGGTGAGGTTACAGCAGTCGGGGACAGTTATGTGGTTGGTGTCCCCCCTCAAGTAATGGTTTGCCCCAATTAAGTTGGCACCTGTGCTGTATATAAAGAAGCCGCATTCAGCCCTCGTGGCGCTGAGTGGATGTGCCAGATTTTGGAATTCGGAGTTTGCCTGTATATCTGTGATTTTTGGAGAAAATAAAAAGCCTTTTGTTTTGGCAATACACGCTCTGCGGGGTCTTCTTTACACCTCATCATCATCCGGGTCCAGTTTGCCGCTCTGGTCCCTCACATTTGGTGTCAGGAGTGGGATCTTTGGCGCCACCTGGAAAACTGGAGAGAAGAGGTGGGAAGCGAGGCCGTGGGTTTGGCCGAGTCTGGGGAAGGATGGAACGCCCCAGGCTGACCCGAGAGGAAGCGGAGCAGGAGGGGGAGGTGTCATCAGACAGCGAGGCTGGGGCCCAGGCATCGGGCGGAGACCAGCCGGAGGGGTGCGATTTGGCTACCTTGCACCAGCTCCTGGTCAAGACCCTCCAAGCCCAGGAGAGGGAGGCACGGAAGCAGGAGCAGCGTTGGAGCGGCGTCCAGAACCAGCTTAACCAGCTCCGGGATGACGTCGATGCTGATCGCAGGCGTCCACCTCTACCACCGCCCGGGCTTCAACTGGGGGGCCCCCCAGCAGCACCAGTCCTGGCAGCACCTCTCGTGGCTCCCGATCCAGCAGCAGCAGCAGCAGCTCCCGCAGCACCTCTTGTGGCTCCCAATCCACCAGCAGCAGCAGCAGCAGCAGCACCAGTTCCAGCATCACCAGCTGTGGCAGCATTCCCGGTGGCTCCCGATCCTGCAGCAGCAGCACCGGCGGCCATGGCACCTGCACCAGTGGCACCAGTGACCTGGTCCAGGGCTGCGATCCCCAGGTTTGAGGAGGGGGATGATATCGAACAATACCTTACCACATTTGAGAGGTTGGCTACAGCATACCGCTGGCCAAGACAGGAGTGGGCGGTGTTACTGGTGCCCTATCTGTCTGGCAAAGCGCGTAGTGCTTATGTTGCTATGGACCCAAATGATGCGATGGATTATGATCGCGTGAAAGAGGCAATCCTGAAGAAATTCGCCATCAATGAGGAGGTGTACCGGAGGAGGTTCCGGGAGCCAGACATCAGGCCTGGAGAGACGCCCCGGGAGCTGTACACACGCCTCAAGGATCTCCTCAACAAGTGGATCCGGCCAGCAACCAAGACGGTCGGCGAGATCTCCGAGATCCTCATCATGGAGCAGTTTCTTCGTACTCTGACCCCCGACATCAGAGTCTGGGTGAAGGAGCACGATCCCCAGGATGGTCAGCGGGCAGCAGAACTGGTGGAAAGTTTCATGGCGGCTCGGCGTGGACACAGGACCTTCAGGATGGAGGCCCAGCCAAGACCTGCAGCTCAAGGTAGGTCTGAGGGGTCTGGTTATGGGAGTGGTCCAAAGCCTAGGGAGCCCAGTAGACAGCCTGCCCGAAGTTCACCTACACCAGTGAAGCCCAGAGATGCCCCAGGTCAGAAATCTAGTGGGTCTGTGGTATGTTACCACTGCCATCAGGAGGGCCACATTAGGCCTGAGTGTCCCAACAGAAAGCCCATGCACTCCAGCCATTGCTGTATCCCACGACCAGGAGAGGGGGATACAGGCCTTGTGGAGAGGTTACAGACTGCACCAGTCCTAGTTAATGGGAAGAGTGCCATTGCTCTACTGGACACTGGAAGCACACAGACTCTAGTGCAGCCCCATCTAGTGGAGAAGAGAGACTTTATACCGGGTGGGAAACTGAGGGTTTTGTGTGTGAATGGTGATGAACATGAGTACCCTGTAGCTGAAGTCTACCTAGAGGTCGGAGGCCAGACTTATCAGATCACGGTGGGGGTGGTTAAGGGACTGAGCCATTCGATGGTCATTGGCCAAGATATTCTGGTCCTACCCGAGCTGGTACAAACAAGCCAGCCGGTCAGCATGGTCGTGACTAGGTCCCAGAACCGAGCACAGGTCCCTGAAGCAGTCACTGGTGAGCCTGAGTCCAATGACCTAGCCGAGTTGCCATTTGCTAATGAGGACAACTCCGCTCCCATCAGCCCGAGGGCTAGGAAGTCCCGCATGCAGTGCAGGCGGGAAAAGCTTGTGGGGACGGTAGAGAGAAGTGAGGAGTTACCACTCACACAGTCAGATATGTGGGGGGAAGTTCCCCACAATTTTGCGCAGCTGCAGAAGGAAGACCCCACTCTTCAGAAAGCTTTTGCAAGGGTTACCCACATTGATAGTGTCCAGACAGGAGTCTCTCCTACTCTGTCTGGGGAAAGCTACAGTTTGAGAGATGGACTGTTATATCATGAGCCAGGAGAGGGCAGGGCCGAGCAGCTAGTGGTGCCCAAACACCTCAGGGAACAGGTTCTAGCTATGGGTCACAAAATACCGTGGGCGGGACACCTAAGCAACACCAAGAGCCATGAGAGAGTTGCAGCCAGGTTCTATTGGCCAGGCCTCTATGGTGATGTCCTGAACTACTGCAAATCATGCCCAGAATGTCAGCTAACGAGTAAGAGGAAGACAAGCTCTTACCCTCTTCAGCCACTTCCGGTCATTGAGGTGCCCTTTTCTCGCATAGCCATGGACATTGTGGGCCCCCTGGAGAGAACGCAAACTGGTTACCGGTACATCTTGGTAATATGTGACTATGCAACTCGCTACCCAGAGGCCTTTCCTCTGCGCAAAATATCTGCGCGTCCCATTGCGCAGGCCTTGTTACAGTTGTTCTCTAGGGTGGGAATCCCACAGGAGGTCCTCACAGACCAGGGCACTGCGTTCCTCTCCAAGACTATGCAGCAGGTATATGGTTTGTTGGGCATAAAGGGCATTAGGACCACTCCATACCACCCTCAGACCGATGGCCTGGTGGAGAGGTACAATCAGACTTTGAAGGGCATGTTGAGAAAGTTTGTGGCAAGCAACGGGAAGGACTGGGATCGCTGGTTGCCCTTTTTGCTTTTTGCCTACCGTGAGGTCCCCCAGGCCTCTACGGGCTTTTCACCCTTTGAGCTTCTCTATGGCAGACAGGTTCGAGGTCCCTTGGACGTCCTGAGAGAAACCTGGGAGGGACCCGGGACACTCAAGACCCGCAGCATTCTGGCCCACGTCCTGAAGATGAGGGACAAGATGGAGGAGATGACGGAGATGGTGCGGACGAACCTGGAGCTGGCCCAGACACAACAGAGGTCGTGGTACGACAAGGCGGCCCGGCAGAGGACCCTTCACCCAGGTCAGAAGGTTCTTCTTCTTCTTCCCACCACAGAGAACAAGCTCCTCGCCAGGTGGCAGGGGCCCTACGAGGTGGTGCGGAAGATGGGTCCAGCAACCTACGAGATCGACCTTCCTGGGAGGAGAAAGCCGAGGCAGACCTTCCATGTCAACCTGTTAAAAGAGTGGCATGAGAGGCGGCCAGGGTTGCAGCTTCGGGTCCAGGCTGTGGCAGAGGAGGAGGAGTGTCCCGAGCAGTTCTTCCCCACCGGCCAGCAGTCAGGCACCCTTGACCTGTCTCATCTGTCCTACACCCAGCAGGGGGAGCTGGAAGCCATTATCCCTGCTGGCCTATTCCAAGAGAGGCCAGGCTTCACCACGGTGGTGGAGCATTCCATCCCTCTCAAAGACACTACCCCGGTAAGGCAGCGGATGTACCGGGTGCCGGAACGTCTCCTTTCATCCCTCAGGACAGAGGTGGAGGAGATGTTGGCCTTGGGGGTGATTGAGAGGTCCTCCAGTGAGTGGAGCAACCCTGTGGTGCTGGTGCCCAAGAAGGACGGCACCATGCGCTTCTGCATTGACTTTCGGCGGGTGAATGCCCAGTCGCATTTTGATGCTTACCCCATGCCCAGGCTGGAGGACTTGATCGAGCGCCTTGGGAAGGCATCATATATTACTACACTGGACTTGTGTAAGGGGTACTGGCAGGTGCCTCTAACCAAGGAGGCCAGACCTTGCACAGCCTTCCGGACCCCTCATGGACTGTTTCAGTTTTTGGTGATGCCCTTTGGTCTGCAGGGGGCACCAGCCAGTTTCCAAAGACTCATGGACATTGTATTGGCTGGTACGGACTCTTTTGCTGCTGCCTACCTGGATGATGTGGTGGTGTACAGCAACACCTGGGAGGACCACCTATGTCATCTGGGTGAGGTGTTGAGGCGCATACAGCAGGCGGGACTGACCGTCCACCCGCAGAAGTGCGCCCTGGCAAAGGAGGAGGTGCAGTACCTTGGCCATGTGCTGGGCCGGGGTGTAATCCGGCCACAAAAGGACAAGGTGCAGGCGGTGCTGGACTGCCCAAGGCCCCGGACCAAGAAGGACATCCGGTCATTCCTGGGACTGGTGGGCTGGTACCGCCGGTTTGTGCCGAACTTCGCCCATCGAGCAGCCCCATTGTCAGACTTGACCAGGAAGTCAGGCTCCTCCCAGGTTCAGTGGGGAGAGGAGCAGGAACGGGCGTTCCTGGACCTGAAGGGGACGCTCTGCAAAGACCCGGTCCTCCAGAGCCCTGATTTTGGACAGCACTTCACAGTCCAGACCGATGCGTCTGGCGTTGGTCTTGGGGCTGTGCTGCTCCAGGGTGAGGGAGAGGACCAGAAGCCGGTGGCTTATATAAGCCGCAAACTGTTTGCCCGGGAGACCAGGTACGCAGCGGTTGAGCTGGAGTGCCTGGCCGTGAAGTGGGCACTGGACACTTTAAAATATTACCTGCTTGGAAGTGACTTTTCTTTGGAGACCGACCACCGCGCCTTGCAGTGGTTGGGCCGCATGAAAGACTCCAACGCCCGTGTCACCCGCTGGTTCTTGGCACTGCAGCCGTACCGCTTTACGGTGCAGTACCGGGCAGGCACGCAGAACACTGTGGCAGACTTCTTGTCTCGCCACCCTGTTGGCGAGACTCCAGAGGAGGAGGGAAATGTGAGAACGTGAGCAATCCCTCCCCTTCTCACTGGACTGTAAATGTGTGTGGCACGTGCCGGCGTCGGGAGCGCGGAGCGCTCCGACTCACTTTCACCACACCTACAACTCACATGTAAAAGTTCTCTCCACACTTTCATCCTGGCGGGTAGTGAGGTACCCACTACTTGTCTCATTTTCACCCATCCACAGCTGACAACGCTTATATAGCATACGGACTCTCAAACATTCAGATACTCGCATACACGCACACACTCACACACTCACCTACACGTCTCCCCCTGCTCCGCAGCGGAAGCGCGCGCCGCTGCAGGGGCGGGCTTTATTGAGACGGGGCCCGGGTGTGCATAGCCCATGGTTGCCCAGGGGTGATTATTTTTTGGTATATTTATGTTTGTACTAATAATTATATTAAATTGTATTAGATATGTAGATATTATATAAAGTGTTTAAAGTATATTTATTAATGATGATTATATTATATTTTTGGTGAGGTTACAGCAGTTGGGGACAGTTATGTGGTTGGTGTCCCCCCTCAAGTAATGGTTTGCCCCAATTAAGTTGGCACCTGTGCTGTATATAAAGAAGCCGCATTCAGCCCTCGTGGCGCTGAGTGGATGTGCCAGATTTTGGAATTCGGAGTTTGCCTGTATATCTGTGATTTTTGGAGAAAATAAAAAGCCTTTTGTTTTGGCAATACACGCTCTGCGGGGTCTTCTTTACACCTCATCATCATCCGGGTCCAGTTTGCCGCTCTGGTCCCTCACACATGCATATAATTATCAGGGGTGTTCTCTGTGCACTGTGAGCAGATGTTAGAGGTGACAAAGCCCATCTGGAACATCCTTTGTGCTGTATAATGTATTCTATGAAGAACTTTGTACTGTATAAGTTGTAAATTTGGGTTCTCAGTCATAGTGAAAGTATTTCAACATATTTGTGACCAAGAGATTTGGTCGATGTTGAGAGAGAGATCCGTCTCCCATTTTGAAATCGGAAGAGAGAATGAGTTGTCTATTTTGGAAACTAACCTATAGAGTTTCAATAGCAACTTTGGGGTGCTTAGGTTCAATAATTCTGTTATCTTAGCGGGAAGTTGTAGGTCCAATTGGTTCAGTTTATACTTTTTATTTATTATGGACTTAAAGGAGCTTGAGGCCGGATTGTGGCAAGATTTATGAAAAAAATCCGTATACATTTTAAGTTTTCTAGTAATAATGTCAGATGAAGCGTTCCAAACCCAAAAGAATGAGCCCTCTAGTGTATCTCTCCTTTGCCTTGAACAGGCTGTGTGCTGCAAAATGTGCTGCAATTCGGTCCTGAATTTCCCGCGCTGGGCTGCGGATGTGACGTCACATGACGCTGCATGTGCGTTCTCCCCGTTCTCCCGTGCCGGCTTCACTGTTGGCTGCAGTACCCCCAACGACCGTCGTGGTGAAGGGTGACGCTAGAGAGTCTCATTTCTTAAAAGGAGCCTCAAGCTCCTTTAAGTTGTTGGTGTTCTAAAATGTGTTACTGCTAATTCCATATTGAACAGTGAGTGTATTAAAAGGTACAAACTTTCCACCTATGATTACATGCTGTAGATACCGTATTCCTTGGTCTCTCCATTGAACAAAGTTTACCATCTTTTTATAATTTTTCAGGATATCTGGGTTGTTCCATATGGGTGTGCGGTCACGTGGAAAAAGTGAGACTTTAGCTACTTTAAGGAATTCCCACCAGGCTTTAGGAGTTGAGCTAATATTAATGCTTTTGAAACATTTATGATGTGTAATGCTTTGACTAATAAATGGTAAATCTGAGATTTCCAGATCATTGCAAATCACTTGTTCTGAATTCAGCCAGTGACTATATAAAGAATGATTTTTACACTATTTTAAAATATACTGTAATTTATTAACTAAGAAGTAATACTGGAAGTTAGGTAATTCTAAGCCTCCTCATTCTTTGGGTTTTTGTAATGTCTTTAAGCTAATACGTGGTGTTTTATTCTTCCACAAGAATTTTGACACATATGAGTCCAATGATTTAAACCAAGGAGGGGGTTTGGATGGTATCATCGAAAAAAAATAGTTTATTTTTGGTAAAAACCATCATTTTGATGGTGACAATTCTTCCCTGACTGAAATGGGAAGAGAGTTCCATCTGGAAAGATCATGTTCTATTTTCTTTAAAAGCTGAACATAATTTAGTTTTATTAACTCTGACAGCCTAGGGGAGATATTAATGCCTAAATATATATTGTTCCCTGATTGTAATTTAGTAGTGGCTGTATTCCTGAAATTACAGTTAATGCACAAAACTGTGGATTTAGACCAGTTAATAGAATCCAAATTTTTGTAAAGTTGCCAATAGAAATGTTCAATTTACCCGATCGAATGCTTTTTCTGCGTCTAGCGATATAATAGTAGTGTCCTGTTTATTGATACTCAGACCCCCCAAATATGATGCAAGGTTTTTTGATGATTTTGCCAAACTACTGTCATTTATGTGCATGGATTGATTGTGTTGTTTTACTCGATACTCGAATGGTCTATAATATTAAGTAATGTACGAGTGTAAGTAGAAGAATGTCTACCCTTAATGAAACCTGATTGATCTGTAAGTATAATAAAAGGGGTAATTCTTTTCAGACGTTTGGTAAGAGCCTTGCTGATTATTTTAAGATCTACATTTATCAATGATATTGGGCGGTAGCTCGATGGGAGCAAAGGATCCTTATCCGGTTTTAATAAAAGACTAATATTAGTAGAATTCATATTTAAGGGTAAGCTTTTATTTTCCCTAACATTTAAGATAATTTTATAAAATGTTGGTGCTAATATGCTCCAGAATTCCTTATAGAATTCGGCTGGAAAGCCATCTGGGCCCGGAGCTTTATTATTAGGCATATGCTGAAGAGCTTCATGGAGTTCTCCTATTGAAAGCGGTGAATCTAAATTCGTAACCTGCTCCTGATGTAACTTCCTTTGTTTTTAAGTTATCTTTCTTTTTCTTATTTGAAAAAAAGGAAATTATTTTACCTCGCATTACTGCTTTTCCTGCTTCCCATAGAACACTCGCTGATGTTTCTGGTTGATCGTTATTTTGCAGGAATATGTCCCATTCTTTTTTGAAAAAATCTATAAAGTCAGGGTCTTTAAGCAATGATGTATTAAATCTCCAATTTCTAGAGGGTGGTACGCTCGCCCTCAATAGCCATTCTTTATCCGCAGGTTTGTAATGTCTATCCATTCACATTACAGTGCACCACAGAAACAGTATTGTGAAGATCAAATTCATCATTATCTTCCTTTCTCATTCTTTCAAGCATCTACTTATAGCCCCTTGTGATTGCACTGCATCATTTCTAACAACCCACTTGTTGGCAATGATGCAGAGGTCCTTTCCCAAGTGTGTAACCAGAGCAGATCGTAAAGTCTGTTAATTTTTCAGTGTGGCTCTTTGGAGAACAAATTTATACAACACTAACAACCCGGGTGATAGCAGCAGCTGAGAGGTTTTCAGGTATGAAGAGAATCAAATAGGAAGCCTTTATTGTCAATGAATACTTCTATAGGCTTGTCCAATGTACTGCCTCTTGGATTTCTCACTCATACGCACTATATTTTCAGTTTTCTATTTATTTATTTATTGACAGATGTTTTGTTTGTACAGAGCAAGAAATATTTTGGCACATCTTATCTAATAAAATGACTCATCAACATCAGTCTCCATCCTATACCTGTTTTCACAGTAGACAATCCTGAGGTCCATGTTGACTCTGGTGACAAACATTTGACAGTCGATCCGAACCTCATTGATTGTGGGTGGCGGGAGGGCATGAGCTACCACCACCATCCCCATGATGTGAATAGGCACCGAGCGGCTGTGCATCAGAGGCATCCTGATCCGCAGACGCCCTGTAATGTGGATCACCTGAAGGGGAAGAACACAAAAGATCTAAGTCAGAGGGCAAGGTGGAGGGTCTGATGATGGAGAAACATTTTGATGACCCAGCTTTTCATGCTGAAAATGCCTTATTGGTATTGGAGATCTAAAGAGATTTTTTTTTCCCTTGGGCACCTTAAAACTGACAGTCCAATCAGTCTTTCAAAGAACAACTTTTTTTGTCCTTCAGATATTATCACCTTTTATGCTAAAGGTCCCATATTATGCAATTCGGACATCTATTTATATTGTTCAATCACCATTATAGAGTTATTTTCCTCTGATTGCAACTCAAAACTCTATGGGCCTATTAGATCATAGGGACCGTATATATGTCCCCATACTCCATTCTGCTGTTATTGGTCCCCTTTATATGCCAATCAGACATATATGTATCATTTTAAACTGAATTGGATTTAAAGCGAGCAGAATCGATCCCACGTGGGGATAAACACATGTGCTTGAAGTTAAAAGCGGTTTTCACCTATGTTGGTTGCTGTGGCCTCACTGTACACCAAATTACATTGTATAATTTACTCTTAGTTCAGTTCGTGTTCATAAGTGTTGTTTTAACTCTAGCTTAAACACTTTATCCACAGACTCTATATAAGAATGGACGAACATTAGGTCACTTGACCCATTTGTCTTTGGTTTTTCTTTATGCAGGGCACAGCCCTGTTGCTTTAGAAGTCGATGGAAACACACCCACCAAATGTCAATCAAACTTAGCTTTGCTCTCAGCTCTTTTGGCCGAACCCCACCAAAATGTCTGCAGAGGTGCCATAAGACATTTACAGCGGTGTATGACATTTGACATGTTGACTTGACGACGAAAACAAAGATGACCGTTGCGTTTACCTGGGTTAATACATTTAATTCAATTCAATTAAATTTTATATATATAGTGTCTATTAAAAAATAAATTGTCTCTAGGTGCTTTCCAGAGACTCAAAACATGACGCCCGAAGCAATTATTACATAAACATAACAGAAACAATGGCAGGTAAAAATCTCCCCTAGTGGGAGAAAAACCTTAAGCCAAGTGGCAAGAAAAACTCCCCTTCAGGGGGGAAGAAACCTTGAGCAGGACCTGGATCATAAGGGGGGACCCTCCTGCCGGAGGCCAGCTGGGCAGAGCAGGAAAAGAGAAACAGACAGAGAGAATGAAGAACAGAGAAATGAGAGACACAGACACAATGGCCAGTTAGTGCACCACAGGGACGACTATACAAGCAGATGTAGACAGCAGACATTGAGGTGGTCAGAAGCAGTGGGGTGATTAGAGGGCGGGACTGCAGGTCAGCATGCAGCTCTTGAAGCTCTGGGCCAGGCCAGAGCTTCAAGAGCAGCATGCTGACCTGGGGAAGACCAGCACAACAAACTACAAGAACAATGGACAACAATGATGGTTATGAGCAGTGGTGGACAGTAACGGAGTAAATTTACTTGAGTACTGTACTTAAGCACATATCCAGAGGATTTGTACTTTACTTGAGTATTAGATTTCTTTGGTACTTATTACTCTTACTTGAATACATTTCCAAGACAAATATTTTTACTTTTACTCCAGTAAATTTCTAGGAAGGCTGAAAAGTACTCGTTACTTTCAGGTCTGCTCTTTTTTCTTCTTCCCTAAAATCCTATTGGACACAAGCTGTTTTTTGTCAAAGGAGGAGACTTATCACAGTGCACGCTCTCCACTGGGATGTACGTAAAGCGGAAATACGTCAAGCCTCCTCAAAACGATACCGTCAAAGTAGCCTGCGTTTGTCAAGACAGAGCCGCAACAATGGCTACGCCTGCGTCAGGAGAAGATAGACAATCCGCTGAGTCGTCTGAGTCTGATAACGAGCCGGACTCGGAGCAGGGACTTTCACAAAATCCTTGGCCGTATCTTAACTCAATGTTTGAGTTCGACCGAGTAAAAAAACGAGGGCACAGTTTTTTGTAAAGCAGTGGTCTTTGAGGGGGATCCAGACTTAATTGGATGGTGCAGGTTCATTTGGTTTCAGTTCATGATTGTTAATAAACTCTGCTGTCCTCTTATGATCCCATTCATTTGATTTGTTTTTGGTGTTTCTGCAGGTTTTATATAACATTGTGGTTCTAAAAGCAAGACATCAGTGCAGCTGGTTTCAAAGAGTTAATTCTCAGAAACAAGAGTTAAAAGATCCTTAAATTAATTTAGAAAAAATATAGTAATTTACTGATGTGGAAAATAAGAAATGTACTCTTACTCTTACTCTTACTTTTACTTAAAGTAAATTTAAAAGCATTTACTTTTGGATACTTAAGTACCTTTAAAAGCAAGTATTTTTCTACTCTTACTCAAGTAATATTTTGACTGAGCTACTTTTACTTGTAACGGAGTAAATTTTGACCAGTAGTATTTGTACTCTTACTCAAGTACTGGGGTTGAGTACTCTGTCCACCTCTGGTTATGAGACACTTCTAATTGATAAATGAGAAAGGAAGAGAAGAAGATGAGAGAAGGAGAGGTGACGGGCACAGCTCAGTATATCATGTTGGTGCCCCCCTGCAGCGTAGGTCTATAGCAGCATATCTACAACGAAGCTATGTTTGAGACAAACTATTATAGTCTTGTTCTATAGCTGCAGCTATGACTACTGACTCTAACACACTAGAGTTTACTCTAACTATAGGCTTTACTAAACAGAGCGCCCGCTGCCCGTGCTCCTTTGGTTCTGCGGGGCCGCTTTCGTAGGAGCGGGTGCGCCTGCCTGCGTGGACGGTCGGGGTGGCCCCGTCTCTCCGGGCAGGCTGGCCTTTCGCCGGGTGGGGGTCGTTGGCCTCCTGGCCGCATGATCGGCCCATGCCGGGTGGTTGGTGCTCGCCTGGGTCCCGGTCCATCACTGTGGGTTTCCTGGCTGCTTCCTCCCGTGGTCATGGGAGCCCCACCCGGGGGTTCCCTCGGTCGCCGCTGGGAGGGGGTGGGCCTCGCTGGCCGTGGGTTTCCTCCCGCCCTCTTTTCGCCCTTTGTGGGGTTGCTGGTGGCCTGGGTTCCGGGCTCTTCCTTGTCGGCTTCTGGTCTCTCGGGCGGCGGGTTTGCGCCCTCTCTTCTCCACCACAGTTACAGTTCAGGTGGAGCGTTGTTTTGACTGTTACACGCACACACACACACACACACACACACACACACACACACACACACACACACACACACACACACACACACACACACACACACACACACACACACACACACACACACACAGTTGCTGCTTGTGTCTGTTTGTTTTTTTCTTGCAGATTTCCAGGGCTCGTGTGCTCGTTGTGCGTTTCCATGTGTTTTTTCGCGTCACGGACTAGCAGCGGATGTCACCCCTCACCCACAACTTTATGATTACTGCCAGCAACTTCAAATTTGCTTCGATGTCGCCTGCTCTGGCCCTTGGGATGCACCTAACTATGGTCGTGGGATTCGGCCTCACATGCCTCACTATCGCCAATTACCAAGGTCGGTTTCTCAGTGGGTGTGTCGCTGAGTGGGGAAAAACGGTTAGAGACGTGAAGCGAGTGGTGTGTTCCATGTGCCTTTTAGGACTACACTTCCTCAGAACCGACACCCAGCCGCCCTGACAATTTCAACATCTTTTGGGGTTGCAGACATCTCTTTAAGGCGGGTGGCTCTCGTCTGAACAAGCCAGGAGGACAGTTGCTAAGCAGCAACATTTTTTATCATTTGCACCACAAACAAGCAGCCCCTGTCAAGAACAAGAGGCATGATGTTCCAAAACAGCCGATAAGACGGCGCTCTGGTGAGGACGCCGAAATAAGAACTGACCATGGAGGACAGCAGAGTCAGAGAGAAACTGCAGGGTCATCATCCTCATCCTCACCCAGACAGGTGGAGTCTCCACCAGCCCCAACAGCCCAACGAGTGGAGTCTCACCAGGCCCCAAAAGCCCAACCAGGGGAGTCTCACCAATCCCCTACAGCCCAACCAGGGGAGTCTTACCAAGCCCCAACAAGAGATACCCCAGAATTGTTTGTTTCTATAGTAAAGTAAGAATACATAAGAGAGGAGGCAGAGTTGCCACTCTGTTCAAGAACAGCTTCCAATGCAAGAAAATGTCTTATGGTCAATTTGACTCCTTTTAATAGGTTGCCATTCAGTTAAAATCCCCCTGTCGAGCAATCTTAGTGACCATCTACAGACCCCCCATATATGATGCAAGGTTTTTTGATGATTTTGCCAAACTACTGTCATTTATGTGCATGGATTTTGATTGTGTTGTTTTAGTGGGTGATTTTAACATTCATGTTGATAATCCTAAAGATGGGTGTGCTAAGAAAGTTTTAAATATTCTGGATAATTTTGGGCTTTACCAGCATGTCACAGATCCAACACATAACAGCGGACACGTATTAGATTTAATTATTTCCAAAGGTCTTAATATCTCAGAGGTTGTGGTGAATGATGTTGCTCTTTCTGATCACTGCTGTGTATTGTTTAAAATGACCACCGTTGCCAATCCTATGAGAGGTGAAGCAGATGTAATCAGAACATTTTACATAAATGATAACACCTGTGCATTATTCACCCAGGGTTTTATGCCATCACCAACCCTTCCCTCAGTTCTGGTTGATGACCTTGTTAAGAGTTTCAGTTCCAACTATATGACTGTTATTGATTCTATCGCCCCAATTAAGACCAAAGTTCTGTCAGGGGGGAAAAAGTCACCCTGGAGAAACGTCACACTGGTTAAAGCGCAGAGAAGGGTATGTAGACAAGCAGAATGCAGATGGTGCAAAAACAAACTCCAGGTATATTACAACATTCATAAAGAGACTCTTCGCAACTATGACCAGAAACTGAAGAATGCAAGGCAATCGTATTTTTCAGAGATTATCAATAGAAACAGTAATAATGCCCGCAACACTGTTTTCTGTGGTAAACAGACTGACAAACCCCACAGCCTCAATCCCCCCTGAACTGCTGTCTGAAAAGGCATGCAGTGACTTTGCTGCCTTTTTCACATATCAAATATTACAGATAAGACAAGCAATGTGCATCTCCAGCTCCAGAATGATAACTCTTGTGCCTCCCAACCTCTATTCAATCTGTGACATTTTAGCCTCTTAGATTACACAACCCTAACGGAAACGGTTTTAAAATTAAAGCCCACAACATGCTGTCTTGATATTCTGCCTTCAAAATTTTTTAAAACAGTTATTAACTGCACTGACAGGCAGCCTCTTTATTATAGGGATGTATGGTGGTTCCATCCAGACCATGTTGTGGTCTGATGCCCGTAGTGGCGGGAGAGCTGTGGATGTGTAAGCTCCCTTCACATTGGCATAGAATTTGTACAATATTTTTTCCTGCCTTGTTTTACATGTGACATACTGGGTAAAGTCCGTCAGCGTCTTTCCCACATTTAAGTGATTAAAATCCCCATTCACAATAACACATGCATCTGGGTGCGCAGTCTGTAGCCCCGCGATGCAAGAGTGAATAACATCGTTTGCACGCACAGAGGCCGCACTCGGAGGAATGTAAACAGTCACTGCCACAACATGTGAGAACTCTCTCGGACAGAAGTCAGGTCTCAAACCTATCGCTAGCAGTTCTATATCCGGAGTGCAGCTTTTTGACGGTGATGTGTCCCGGGTTTGCACCAGTTGGTATTTACGAACACGGTTATCTCTCCTCATTTGTTTTTACCGGTGTTCCTGGTCCTATCCGCTCGGACCATGGTGAATCTGTCTTGCTCCACCGCTCCGTCTGGGATGTCGGGATTCAGCCAGGATTCGGTGAGGAATAGCATTCTACACCTCCCGTATTCCCCCCTGCTCCTTATCAGGGCAGAGAGCTCGTCTGACTTGTTGACCAGCGATCTGACGTTCCCCATAAGGACGAATGGCAGGTATGTCCTCTTGGCTTATCTTTCTCTGCTTGCTCTCACAGCCACTCCACTCCCTCGTCCTTCGTCTGCGTATACTTATTTCTCTGGGTAGTCCTGTTGGAGGAGCACCGCTCGACTCCGAACAGCAATGAGCTCCTCTTTGGAATACACGCGCACTCTTCTACTTATCAGACCCATCTTGAGCACTCCGGTTAGAGTTAGAAAGTTTGAAAGAGAAGGTTAAGAAGAAGAAATCGCTACCTAACGTCGTGTAGGTGTTAAAAGGCATTCCGTTAGATTAAAAAGCTAAAAGGTAATGATAAACGTGGAGCTGTTCAACTGGCTGCCACTTGACCGGCGCCAACCGGTGCCATCTTGCTTCATCAGGGTTCTTGTACCTGCTCACAGCTACGAACCAGCTTAAGCAGAACATGGAAACACGGAATTTCAGCGCACACGCAATATTCCCAAACTCATAGCAAGACTAATGGGAACTACGTGGAGGGTGAGCCTGCCCAGCACGCGACCAAGACGACGGAGGGAAAGGAAGCACAAACGAGGATGCAGGTTGGGCCTAGATGCTAGGCTAAGAAAACAACCACACAGACAACTACTCCTGAGCTCCTTACCAACGCTAGATCCATCAGACACAAAATGGATGATTTGGACCTCATACTTGCCACGAACAGTGTCATCCGGAACTGCAGCGTCATCTTCATCACGGAGACCTGGCTTTACCCGCTGCATCCCCGGCGCTGCAGTCCAGTTAACGGGCCGCACATCACACTGGCAGGACAGGAACAGCAACTTGGGTAAGAACAGAGGTGGGGAACTCTGTGTTTCCGTACATAACAACTGATGCTGTAACAGTAGGATCATTGACACACACTGTTATTCTGATTTGGAGGTTCTGGTAGTCTCAAGCAGACCTTTTATCTACCAAGGGAGATAACAGTAGTCATTGTGATGGCTGTTTACATCCCTCCAGATGCGAATGTTAGCACAGCCCTTAGCCTCCTGCGTACAACCGTTAACAAACTACAGCTCGCCCACCCAGATGGTGTTTTTATTGTTTCCGGTGATTTCAACCAAGCATGCTTAAAGACTGTTTTTGCCCAAATTCATCCAGTACATGAAGTGTGCCACCAGAGGAAAAAAAATTCTGGACCATGTTTACTGCAAGATCAAACATGCATAGAGAGTCACCCCTTCCCTGATCTTGCTGGCAGAAGAACTGAACTATGTCCTTGTCCGTTTTGAGATTGTAAGACAAGGTCCAGTCACACCTCATCAACCACCCTCCAGCAGCAGCACACTAAGGGCCAATCCCAATGTTCACCCTACTCACTACCAGTAGCCCTCACTCACTACTCCCTCACCCACTACCACTTCACACTCAAAATGAAGCCACAAGGGGTAGGGCTTTGTAATCTTCCCTAGGGATTGGGACACCACTTGCTACGTCACTGCGTGGTTTACGTTCGGGTACGTAAGTGACTGCGTAGTTACGTTTGCACATACGTCACACCATATCAGGAAGCCGGAGCTAAAAGCAAGCTAAAGCTGTTTTAATTTCCGCTGTAGCGCTGTTTATATGCCACTTTATTACGTTTTAATATTTATTTTCAGGCGTAAAAGTAACCGTTAAGATCCCCAACCTGGGCTCAGTTTATCCAAATAACGCCTGTTAAGAAATTTGCTCCGACGTTTTCAGGGATGAGAAGAGCCGCCGGCTCGGGAGCAGCAGCTGGTTCCGCGTTAAATCGATGCAGAGCCTACGGCGTAGGGTACGGCGTAGGGTAATCTGCCACCATAATCCCTGTCCCCAAGAAGTCAACCATAGACAGCTTAAAAAATCACAGGCCTATTGCACTTACGCCTGTGATCATAAAATATTTTTAAAAGCTCATAGCAAACCACATCAAAGACTCACTTCCCCCCAATCTGTACCCACACCAGTTTGCCTATCGAGCAAACTGCTCTACAAAGGATGCCATTGCTATAGCTCTTCAGACTGCACTGAGCCACGTGGAACACGTGAGAATGCTTTTAATGGACTACAGCTCAGCGTTCAACACAACAATCCCGGGAATCTTAACAGACATACTTTCCCACCTTGGGCTCTCCACTTCCATCTGCAGATGGATTAAGGACTTGCTGACAGACTGCCCACAAACTGTCAGGCTGGGCTCCCACCATCATACTCAACCAGGCTCCCCAGAATGATGTGTACTGTCCACTGCTGTACTCTCCGTACACAAAGAATTGCACACCACCCCATCTCTCCAACGCCATCATAAAATTTGCTGACGACAGCACCGTGGTTGGACTCATCTCAGGTGGGGACGAGTCGGCGCACAAAGATGGGGTTGGTAACATGTCAGTGTGCTGTTCAACTTCTCACTGAACACCACTAAAACTAAAGAACTCATCCTGGACTTCCATAAACGCAGCACAGAACTGGCCCCTCTGATCATCAACGGGGACTGTGTTGAAGGAGTCCACCATTTTAAATTCCTGGTTGTCCACATCATGGATGACCTCTCCTGGTGTGCTTACATTAAGTCAGTGGTAAAAAGGCTCAGCAATGTCTCGACTTCCTCAGGGTGCTCAGGAGAAACAGCCTGGATGAGAAACTGCCTGTGTCCTTATACAGAGCCACCGTGGAGAGCATCCTGGCATTCTGAACCAGTGTGGTACACTGAGTGCACAGCAGCAGATAGGAGAGCTCTGCAGCGGGTGATCAACACAGCTCAAAGGATCACTGGTTGCTCTCTACCCTCCCCGGACATTATTACAATGTAGCTAGCTCACAATTCGCTAGAGCCATCAGCACTGTTAATAGTGCACAGCAGCAGACAGCCATCACAGCCATCACAGCCATCACAGATCAAATCAAAATGCATGAAGCATAAATACGAATGAATGGTGGTAGTTCTGGCAAGAAATTAAGTGTACTTTTACCTGTAAGTATACATATAACCAGGCTAGGGTGAAGACGAAACACAGGAAGAATAGAGATACAGTAAAAATGAATAAATGTCTGTCTAACAAAGTAAAGAGTGCATATCTCTTTAGACGTATATAGTGATAACCTTAACGTACAGAAATTAATTATCTTGCTTGACATATGATGTACCAAGGTATCGACAATTTAAAAAATGAATTTCCTCGTATGGGTTTTGCCTACATGCATGAAAATATGTAGGTTTATTAAGAATGATAAACCGCACAAAAAGGTCTCAAAGACCCATGCTCTGAAATGTACAGGATGTCCAACTTTTTGAATTGAATTTGTCATTTTGGCCTAATTTTTGTGATTTTAACTAGGGGTGTCAAATGAATGCGTTATTTGCAAATAACTAATTACAGGCATATTTAAAATGTTATGTTTTTTGATCGCTTAATCTATTTTTTAATCTCTAAATTTACTTTTCTATTTCCAAGTTGCCTTTATTATGAAATCTGTGTTTTTGCTTGAGTTGTTTGGGGCAGAAAACAGACATTGATTGGCTGTCACTGTGTTTGGGCATGGTTAGCTACGCTGGTAGACTCCCATTGACACGTAAGGGGAGGAACAGTGAGTAGCGGAGAAGAGAAGTGAAAATAGAGGAGCATGTGAAAGTTGTCGGTCCAGTGAATGGAGTTATATGTGTTCTTTGAGGAAAGGAATTTGTTTACCCCGAAGCAGCTCGAGTTTAGCCTACATAAACGCAGTACCCGGTCACGAGTGCAGCCACAGCTAACGTTAGCAGCAAAGATGTTTGCTATTTATCAAGCCACAGCAACGCTCTTCCCCAAACTAGACTCGAAAAGGGCATGCGCATGTCGGCGACAGAGAGGATGGCGAATGGGGATGTAAATGGCTCGGAATGCATCTTTTCAAGTCTAAAAAAATAAAAAAAACTTATAAAGCCACTTTTTTTGTGGTTATATATCAGTCTTTTGATCTGCCACAATAATGTTATGACTTAAAAGAAAAATACCTCAAGTTGAGGGCTTTTCTCAGCAATTTTTAAGTGAGAATAAAAAAGCGATTAATTCGATTAATTAATTACAGAACATCATTAATTAATCGCTCAATTTTTTAAATCTCTTGACAGAATTTTTTTTTTTCTAATATTTTTATCCCGATTTGTTCCCCATTTTATCACCCAGTGCTCCTACCTAAGTCAGTCCTGGGCATTGCTCCCTCTACCAACCCTACACTGGGTGTAGCTCCCCTACACTGAGCTCAAGTCTCCTCTTTAACCTGAGGAATGAGCAGGCTTCTTCTTTTCACCAGACAGGGTGGGGCTTCTCCGGCCGGATGTAGCGCGTGAAAGGATCACGTTATTCCGGCCGGATCCCCCCCCCCCATCTGGCGCCCCGGTTGGCCAGAGGGGGCATGTATAGCCCAGGACTGCTGCATGTTTTTGTGAGGGTAGCTCACATTACTACCCAAGGGAGCACGGGGAGAACATGCAAACTCCACACAGAAAGGCCCTTTCTCCAACTCCACCCAGGGTGTGGGTGCTGAAGTCATGGGAGAACTTAACACGCATTCAGCCTCCACAGCGTCCCCAGCGGGAATTGAACCCAGGACCTTCTTGCTGTGAGACGGCTGCACTACCAGCTGATAGCACTAATTTTAACCCCTCGTATCAAGAGTTAGTTCAGATTGAATCAACCTCATATTAGGCATCTTCAGCCTTTACTCACGTTAAACTGTGAGGGCTTAGGACCCGCTCATGGTATTGCTGCAAATTTCAAAGCTACCTGCTTTAACTCTGGGATGCATTGTCCCAGAGACTTTAGATGTGTGGCTTGCTTGATGTTTCAATGTACAGTATAACGTCATAGTCATAGAGATCTCAAACCTGCTTAGATTCATTCTTAAGGTGTTGATGAAGATATAACAGTGAAACAATTGAGTTTTGTCACAGAACCAGCCCACGGTGAAGTGACAAATTCTGATAACTCGCCATGAAGGGAAAAAATGTCCAAACTTGCACGTGCATGACCACATTTCTTCTAAATGTGAAGAGGTTTCCATTCCGAAACCAGTCTACATGACAATCTAGTGCCACCTTCTGATTAAAGAAACTGATTTTGGCCACATTATATGCTATATTTACATATGAAGTTTGGTGGATGGACATCCAACGGTGCCTGCATCATTCACTGCCAAACAGGAAGTGGATCATTTTGCCATGCACATATGAAAACAATTCATTAAAAATGACCTCTTTTTCCCTGGGAGGGGAGGCTGAAGGATCACATTCCCTGAATGAAGATCATTACTATGTTTAAAAAAAAAAAAAGAAATATTAACCTCTAATCCCGTGTCTGCCATACTCTGATCAACTTCAATCTTACCACAAAGACTGTCCACCATTGCCCTCATACATTTCTGTGAGCTGTCAGATCGGTCAAACAGGGACATTTTTAAATGTTGTACACTAAACATATATTTGTTATGACAACTGTTTTTTCAGTAAGTGCCACCAAACTTGGTAGAAATATAGCTGTATATGTCAACATGATTCCTGATTTTATTTTTTTGAATTTTTCAGTGAACTGTGAACTTTTTTAAACTTAAACTTAAAACTTTTTTAGGGCCCGCGCATTGACAGTGCGAAGGCGCTATTGTTTCTGTAGGAGTTTTTGTTTTTGTTTTTTTTGTTATCCTTGTTTTTCTTCCGACAAAAGGAGGGCCTTTTTGCCCCCCTAAAAGTGTCCCAAAAGCCACCAAATTTTGCACGCAAGCCAGGCCTGGTATTTATTTATTTGATATTTAATGGTTTGCATTAATGGGTGTGGCCTAATGGCTCAACAGCGCCCCCTAGAAAACTTTGTGCCTCAAGCCCCACGATACGGTTTGACGTACATGCACGAAAATCGGTACACACCTGTATCATGGCGCAACTTAAAGAAAAGTCACTTGGCGCCATGGCCGAAACCGAACAGGAAGTCGGCTATTTTGAATTAATCGTGTAATTTTGGCGGAATTTATGCCATTTCTTCGGCCGTTAATGCGGCCTGAACCGTAACGTACACCCAGGTGTGTTATACATCAAAATGTGCGTCTCCATCCTGCGACGATGCACATTACTTTTCTCAGTCAAAAGCATTACCGTGGCGACGATAGACGCCAAAAAGCGTGCCCCCCTTCATCTGATTGGTCCAAATTTGATCATTCCTACTTTCTGCCTTAACTTTTGAATGGTTTGACATAAAGACTCGTGGGTGGTGTCATCGGACTCGGTATTTAGTCCTTGACCATAATTGGTGCAAATTAGCTCCGCCCCTTCTTCTGACTGGTTGATATTTGATAGTCCCTATTTTCTGCCATAACTTTTGTGATAAAGACATGTGGGTGGTGTCATCTGACTCAGTTTTGAGTACTTGACCTTCATTGGTCTGATTTAGCCCCGCCCCTTCTTCTGATTGGTCGATATTTGATAGTTTCGATTTTCTGCAATAACTTTTGAATGGTTTGGCATAAAGACTTGTGGGTGGTGTCATCGGACATGGTTTTGAGTCCTTGAACATAATTGCTGCAAATTAGCCCCGCCCCTTCATCTGATTGGTCAATATCTGAAAGTTCCTACTTTCTGCCATAACTGTAGAATGGTTTGATATAGAGAGTCGTGGGTGGTTTCATCCACTAAATGTCCAGGCCTGAAAAATCTACATGCAAGTCATACAAGCTTCCACTGCAGCCTGAACGTGCACAAGGGTGCGAGGGCCCGTTCATCGCTGCTTGCAGCTTTAATTATTATTGTTTTCCAACATGCATCCCTGCTCCAGGTGGGATGAGCTGATATGCCTCAAACCTGCACAACCAATGTGGAGGGAGTTGTCGTGAGACTGCGGCAAAGTTCAATGTCTCGCCATGAATGAAAAAAGTGTTCTAACGTGTTGTCCAATCTGATGGTAAAGCTTCCAACCTGATCTGATGAAACAAAGAGTAAATACAGGACATGATGGGACCAAAATCATGTTTCTCTGTCTTTTCTTTGCTCTTATACATGGCACCACCTTGTGGTTAAAGGAAGCATTTTGCTTAATGTTTAACTGCAGTGCCTCTGAAAGATCAGAGCCATGCCAGTTTTTATCACATGACTTCAGGCTCCATTCCTTTTACTCACACCTTCACAATATTTTACTTAGATGTTGTTTTTTCTTTAATTGTTTTGAAAAAGTATATTTGTTTTTCTAAGAAATATAATTAGTTAGTAATTAGTAGTATAATTATAGATCCTTATCCCACTGGGACACCATACACATACTTTATGTCCACTCATACTATTACTTTTGACGTCCAAATAAACAATGGTGGAAATCACTGATTACAGTCACATTAAAGATTTCTTGAGTTAAAAGGCTGTCATGATTACTTCATCAACACAGTACATCGTGTAGTAATAAACAAAAAGGAAGTGACATCACAAATTAGGCATCCTCAAATATCAAGTCAAGATTCATGAGTGTCTTGTTATTACTTCATATAAAATATTATGTATGAATTTTATTTTCTTCCTCGTATAGGCAAATAATATTTCAACAACTGCTGACAAGACAAAACGTATGTTTTTGCTCACATTAAATGAAATATTTTTGTGTGTTGGGGTTTGGTCTCACAGCCTCAACTTGTTCAATAAAATGTTTTTTTTTTTTTTTTTTTTTTTTAATTAAGCTTCATTTTTGAGGTTTTAATCTCACTTTATATCCTGAGGACTTGATGTGCACGCCTCTCTTTGTGAGTGTAGATTTCATCCGGATGAAGAAGGCTCGCTCCAGAATTTTATCAGGATCCAGAAGACTGGGATTGCTAGACTCCACTGTTGAGAACAAAAAAGGACAACACAAAGAAAAGAGGTGTCATTTACTAGTTAAAAAAAAGAACAAATCTGGTCATATACTGTACTGTAAATGTGAATACACGTTTGCTCTTCCACAATGAGGATTGTTTAATGAAAGACCTCTATTTCTGTATTCGTGGGAAGATCGCCTTAAATGTGTTTACATGATGAAGCAGCAGCCATTAGAATTTAAGGATTAAAGGGACGGCACTAGGCTGGTTTAAATCATATCTATCTGACAGATTCCACTTCGTTCATATTGATCAAGAGTCTTCTGCACAGAGCAGGGTCTGCTACGGTGTCCCACAGGGTTCAGGAGACCCTTCACCCTTCTTCTCACCCCTGCTCTTCTTTTAGGTTCAGTTAGCCAGACTTCAGGAATGTGTTAAGGACATTAAGGCCTGGATGTCCGCAAACCCTTTGCTTTAAAATTCAGATAAAACAGATTTAAACAGCATATTAATCAGGTTTGTAAAACAGCGTTTTTCTATCTCCATAATGTTCACACGTTTGTATCCTCTAGACTAGATTAATGTATTGTGTTATTAGCAGGATGTCCAAGTAATTCTATGAATATCCTCCAGCTGATCCAAAATGCAGCAGCGCGATTGCTGACAGGAATCAGCAAGAGAGACCACGTCTCTCTTGCTGATTCATTTTATTACTTGCCTATAAAACCCACAACGGCCTAGCTCTGTGATATTTGCAAGACCTGATAGTGCCTTATGTTCCTGGCAGAGCTCTCCGTTCTCGGAGTTCAGGTTTACTCGTAGTTCCTAGAGTATCCAAATGTAGATTTGGAGGGCGGGCGGGCATTACCATGGAACCAACTTCCAATCTGGGTTAAGGAGGCTGACACCACCTCCACCTTTAAAACTAAATTTTTCAATTCAATTCAATTCAATTTTATTTATATAGCGTCTAATACAACAGAGTTGTCTCTAGACGCTTTACAGAGACCCATACCCAGAACATGACCCCCGAGCAGTTATTACATAAACAATGGCAGGTAAAAACTCCCCTAGTGGGAGAAAAACCTTAAGCCAAACAGTGGCAAGGAAAAACTCCCCTTTAGGAGGGAAGAAACCTTGAGCAGGACCAGGCTCATCAGGGGGGACCCTCCTGCCGAGGGCCACACTGGTGGGTCAGGGACGGCAACAGCACAGCAGGCAGGTGGAAGCAGCAACGGGATGACCGGGGGTGGGGACCGCAGGCCAGCACACAGCTCCCGAAGCTCCGGCCCAATCAGCAAGTCCCAGGTTGGGGTGCAGGGTCAGGAAAAGACTTGTGCTCCGTAATGCAAGCAAAACTAAACTAAAAACTAAAAAAAAAAAAAAAAAACTAAACCTTTCTGTTTAGTAAAGCCTATAGTTAGTGTTAAGTAAACCTCTAGTTAGTGTAATCTCTAGTGTGTTAGGGCCAGTATTCATAGCTGCAGCTACAGGACCAGACTAGAGCAGCTGGTCTGAAACAGAGCCTCATCCTAGATATGCCACTATAGGCCTACGCTTTAGGGGGACAACAACACGATCCTGCCCCTCACCCCTCCTTCTCACCCCACTTCTCTTCTTCTCTTTTCTGCCTACAGCTCAATCCAAAGTTTCTTCCAGAGGTGCATGCTGACCTGCAGTCTGACCCACATGTTTACTTCCACCTGACTATATAAACTTACCACAAAGTAAGGAAATTCATTTTTGGTAGAGTATTTCTTTGTTGTAACGATGCTTCTTTGTAATACATCTTATACCATTGGAAAGCTTGTTTATTTCCCTTTTAAATGGCGCTACATTTGTAAGGAACATGCATTTGTGGAATGAGCAGCAGCAAAATTTGCTTTTCTTTTCTTCCTCTACCCTGCTTGTCTTCGACAGTAGGCCGCCCCGCTCCTCATGGTCGAAGTGTCTTGGGCCTTCACAAATTTGTTTTCCACGTGACTAGCAGCTCTTTTCCTGTCATTTGCTGCAAATGTGGTGGAACACAGCTCCAAGTTCTTTTTCACAAAGTTTCGGTGAATGACCATAAATATTGTCTCGACCATGATATACGCATGTGTTACGTTTTCAAAACAAAAAACCTACCGTACATCCGGATGGTCAGCCTTAAAGTTTTGGGTATCATGAAGTTCATAACACAAATCCTGTTTCTTTGCTACAATCAAGGTCATGAAGTAACAGTAAGTACAATTGGAAAAAAATGTATTGAGAATTTAGAGAAGGTAAAAATAATGGATGGATGTATGGATGGATATCTATCCGTGCTAAGGTTGAGAACACCATTTGGCCGGTTCCTTTAGCTTTGCTCCATTCTTTTCACGCATGTACGGACAAGCTTACATCCCCATCAGGTCTCTGGTGGATATGGGGATATGATGAGTACTGTGGCATGCTGACAATGTCTTATCTAAATAAAGGAGTTAATTAACATGCAAATTCACCCTTTTATAGTGTAAATGTCCTTGAAAAGATAGGGGCTTCTGATCGGACGAGGAAGGAGAAAAAGTGGGTGGTATAAATAAAGAGAAAAAATAATGAGAGAAGAGAAACAAAAGTCTGAATATCGGAAAAACAAAATAGTAAAGACAAAGACAAGTAAAGATAAAAGAAAAGACAACCGAGATGAGGATTTGGTGGGGGGGTAATCAATCGAACGGTGTAATGAAAGAAGACAGATTTTAGGAAGAGAGACCTACAAATAAGTTTTACAAGTTTTAATGGAAGGATGAAAAATTGTAGAAAAGAAGATAGTAAAATCAAGAAAAGGGAACACATAAAAAGTTAAACATTACACACTGAAAAACGAAGGGAGCTGGAAAAGTAAGAATGAACCCTGGGGAAAGGAAAATATAATAAATTGAAGAGTCACTAGATACAAAAAAGGAGAAAGAAAAATCGATTGAAAAGTTGAAACATACAGTTTACACCACGTACATCCTCTCATTCAAAGTCACGCGAGATTCCCTGACTCCCGCCATCCTTCTTTTAGTGACTGATGGAAGTAGCTCAAATCCGCTGCCATCTCCAAGATAGCAGTTAGTAATGTCCTTCTCAATGCCATTAGCTCATAGAACAATCAGTATTACAGTGTTTTCTATCAGTTATGTTGAGGTGGAGACTGAGGTGTAATCTCATTTCAAGGTGCTAGCTAGCCATCGTGATGCATGACGAATTAGCACCGTGATGTTAAATATTATTCTGCGCAAAAAGGAAAAAGTTTCCATTCGTATCTGTGCTGAAACAGGAATCTGACATTGATTAAGGATGGAAGGTTTTAAAGAAAAATATCTCAACAGTTGAGTCCTGTGAGCGCATGAACCGTGCGGTTCGTGACCCTTAGCTATGCGGTTTGTGACCGTTAGCTATGCGGTTTGTGACCGTTAGCCGCAGCAGCAGAGCGTTTAGCTGCTCCAACGATCGGCGGGAGTCGCGCAACTCCATCTCTCCACGTCCTTTTTTTTTTGTTCTCCACATGACGTAGCCTTCCAAAAGGTAAAAACTACAAAGAACCAGTTAATATACACTAACACACTAACAAAATATAGTATAATATAAAAAATATAGTATGTCACCAGTAACTCCCTGGGAATCTCGTCACAAGTCACTGCTGTCATGTAGCCACACAGTACAGTTTTCAACCTTTTATTGAAAAGTCGGACAGGTTGAAGCCATAACAAATACGCCACAGATATTCTTATAATTTCAGTTTATTGCAAAAGCACTTATTACAATTTAATATTAGGTTTTTTATGATTACAAGACATAATTGATTTCTGTAAAACTGTAAGTGATTAATTATTCAGGATCAGTGGTGGCTGGTGATAAAATTTTTTGGGGGGGCGCACTGGCGAGTGGGGATTACAACACAACTATAAACTCTACTTGAACATACATTTTTATTACATTTCACTACATATACTACATACAGTATACATATACTACATATACATGTAGCATGTTTTACATAAACATATTTAACATTTTTCAAGTAACAAAATAACATATTTGAACCATTTTTCAGAGAGACATTGACAGAATGGTTCAAGTATGTTGTTTTATTATTTGAAAAATTTTAAATTTGTTTTGTTGATGAGAAAATATGTTTCTCTATTTTTCTTATTTTTGTCAGGGGGGGGTATATATTGTTTTTCGGCACTACCTTGCTCTCTATAGCTGAATTAAGATGAATTACTCCTATGTGGGATCAATAAAGTTATTATTTTTGCCATCTGAGAAAATTAAATATATTATATTTGGTGCCTAACTGTTTCCCAAGTATATTAGTGCGTGTGTGAATGAATAAATGAGACGTAAAACGTACATTTCTTTGTAGAAAGGCACTTTATGAAAATAAGTCAATTTACTTGTATTAGTTTCCAGCACAGTCTTGCAACATCCAATATGGCGGCGACGTTGACGTATCACAGCAGCTTCATGGAAGCAGGAGGAGACATGTCTATGGCTGTGACTCCGTTTGTAGTGAGTGACAGAAACAGTCACGTCTACACTGTCAGGGGTGTGACTTTGATTGACAGCTCATGAATCAATCAGATTGGATGAAGAATGACAGAAAACACGCTGATTGGCCACGGGCGCAGTGAGCTGCGCCCAGAGGAGAGGCTTTGATCTACCAATTAGAGACCAGCATGAAGTCACATGGAAGAAAAGTTTAAGAACATACAATACACACGCATTTGGCCATTGAAACCTATGTACTTCAGTCTGCACAAAAAACAACTCTGAATAAACCCAGTATGGGATGGGAAGGCTTGAAAAATTAAGTCAGACACATTTTACGAGTGCACAGATGTGATAATTACTTTTTATTACCTAATTTATGTGTACTGTGTCTATATATTTTTTTTCCCTGTAATTTTTTACGGGGGCGGCGCCCTAGCGCCCCCTATTGACAAGCCGCCACTGTTCAGGATGGAGGTGAATTTATATCTTATGCTGATGTAGGACTTTATTTCTGCCATGTAACAAAATGTATACCAAAATCGGTGACCACAAATATGTGATATGAACCGATATTATGAATCGTTCCACCCCGAGAATGGATAACTATAGATAACGAACATGAGTAATGCATGAGTAAAATGTGTCAATATCCACGCGCATGATTTATATGGTCACATACTGTAGTGTTTAACTGAATGGACAATGAACAACAGATATGACTGTGTAGTAAAGGCTGTGGGATAACTGCAATAACAGATTCCATCCACACTACAGGTCATTTTGACCACAGAAATGAAACTAGGATCTCTTCTACTAAAACATTAAAACTATTTCCATGTTCTTCTCACAGCAATACGTGAACTGCTTGCTGAACTTAATTATTTGATAGGATCTGCATCTCTGCCCAAATCAAATGAAGATTTTCTAGAAACTTTTAGGAATCACATTGTTTGTGTGGACCATTGATTAAAGATCTAACCAATGCATTTTTCATGTAATCCTTTGTTAAAAGCTATAGCAAAGGGGGGTCCGCCAGCTACTACTCATAAAACTACCAAGTATTACAAGGACAGTTTGGAAGTCATTGATCCAGTAGAGTACGTACTTGGGTCAAGAACAAAACAGACACCCCAGTATATTAGTGTTCTAAAAACTTTACAGCTATTCAAACAGAAAAATATACCTAGCAAAGTTATTGACAGAAATCTGACCTATTTTGACAAAGATTCTGTAAACACTCGTTGCAATATGTCAAACGCAGGGTGCCCGAGGGTTCATGGGAATTTGCTCAACCAGTCTACATGTGCTTTGTGGATCTGGAGAAGGCATTTGACCGTGTCCCTCGTGCTATTCTGTGGGGGGTCAGTGAGTATGGAGTCCGGCGCCCTCTATTAAGGGCTGTCCGGTCTCTGTAATATCGGAGCAGGAGTTTGGTTCGCATTGCCGACAGTAAGTCAGACTTGTTCCCGGTGCATGTTGGACTCCGGCAGGGCTGCCCTTTGTCACCGGTCCTGTTCATAATTTTTATGGACAGGATTTCTAGGCGCAGCCAGGGGCCGGAGGGGATCCGGTTTTGGAACCACAGCATTTCGTCTCTGCTTTTTGCAGATGATGTTGTCCTGTTGGCTTCATCGGACCGGGACCTTCAGCATGTGCTGGGGCGGTTTGAGGCCGAGTGCAACGCGGCAGGGATGAGAATCAGCACCTCCAAAACCGAGGCCATGGTTTTACGTTTACGTTTCTTGAAACACCTAAATATATACCAAAAGCTATTGTACTTTTCTTGATACAAAAGGAAGCAGTTAAAGGTATTGTGACATAATTTTTAACATGCTTTTAACACTATTAAAAGTCTTGGCCAATATCCCTCAAATGTGTCTAAAAGGGTGTAACAAGAAAAACTTCACTCCAGTACTCCATGCCTGGCTTCTTTTATGACAGTGTTTTTTGCCTGTGAAAAACGCGTCCTTTTCCCCCTTTCCTGTCAATCATTGCCCCGCTCCTCCTCCCAACCCCCCCCCCCCCCCCCCCCCCCCCCATCCTCCACTCCTCCTCTCCCCCAAACTCCCCGCACACAGCAGACAGTGGATCAATGGTATGTGATTTTGTCTTGCACACCGTCCACGGGCTGAGCCTCGATCACGAGGACTCAGGCACCCGACCACAAGCAGTCTTCCGTACGCCACATTTCCCACGCCCGCCGATCGGACGGGGATTCGGCGCTGAGCTCTTCCCTCTTCGCTCGCCGCTACTGAGCTGAGTTTCTTTTCCTCCGCTTAGTAATATGCTTATGCAGCGGGTTGTCTCGTCTGATCTGAGGTCGTAAGCGAAAAAAAAAGCAGAGTGGAGAGGGTGGAGAGGAGAGACGTCTCTCTCCCTCCAGCCAGCGGCTCAGCGCTGATGGGCAGGGAGCTGGGTGGAGGGGGCGGTGATTTAGCGGCCCTTTACATCACGGTCTGCCACCAAACCAGATGCGCCGTTTTTGCATAATTATGCGGAAAATCCCAGAAAGCACACAATACACTGAATGTTAAAAGTTCGTTTTTTTTGGGTGTAATTGATGTCAAGACACCCAACAAAACACAAAAAATCAAGAAAAATGTGTTTTTCATGTCACAATACCTTTAATATTTTTTATATGAAATCATTTTAAATAAAGTAAAAGCCCAGGAATTGATCCTGACATTATCAGAACAGGAAATGTCACAGTTTTGCTTAAATTAAGCTAGGAATCCAATTTCTTTACTTTCTTTATTGCATTTTAGATGCATATGAGCAGAACAAAAACATGTTGACAGGCTGAACAGTGCTGCTAAGTGTTTAACAATGAACATATGAAACATTGTTGTGCTGTACTGCTTGGATGCTGCAAACCCTAAACAAACTGGTTCCCCCGATGCACATATTTACTACTGTACAAGTCTACTCGGTGATACATTTCTTCCCCCTAGCCATGGCTATTTTATTTGAGTAAGCCATTTCTCGGTTGTGGATGGCATCCATGATGACCTCGGTGTGCATTACAGAGAGGGGTGTGGCTATCCACTTGGGATATCTAAGGTGAAGTAACATGCCATGATGTACATTACACTGTCAAAGGTGTCCTCCTTTGGGACAATCAGCGCAGGCATGGTTCAGGTGCACAGTATGCAGTTAGTTTCACAATCACCATAGACCTGAAGGGAGTGGTCTTGTCTGAAGAAAGGTGCTGGGGTTTTGCGCAAACTGCAACAAAAAGAAAGATAATCACAAACATAGTCTACTTTCTGGGGACTATAGTCAAATATTATACTGTTATATATGAGCACATTTCTTACCTCAAGGATGTGATGCATAGCCTCACTTGCATGTCCTAACTTGTGGAGTTAGGTGGAGCAACAGGTGGTGGGTACATGTCTTCATTATAGTAATAATTGTTTTACTCTAAAAAAACAACAAAAAACAGTCTTATTTAATTTACCGCAGTCAGTTATTTAAAAAATACAATACCATAGCCATGGCAACACATTTTGCCACCAATTAATAAACATGTGCCAATACTGGTTTTAACTGAAATTTTACAAAGTCACAGTATTTTAGAGCCTTTGATTTCACAGGAGTGTCTTCCAAGCCAGCAGCTGTGATTTACTCCTGTTAGAATGCAAATCTAAATAGTACATTTCAAAAATTCATGTACAAATTAAGCAAACAACAAAGTTATATACAGTTTTTACTTTAAATGCAGGCAATGCCTTACATGTTTTTTGGACTTCCAAAAAGAAAAAGTCAAAATAAGATGAATTCAGACACCTGGAGCCAGTGTCTCAAAACTCGCTATTTCTCCTTCACTCCCAAAACCTTTCCTCTCTTCCTCGGCAACCAAATGCCGTGTATTGCCTTATAATGTTTCCAATGGTTGATGTTGTGCAATTTCCACAGAAATTGGACACATGTTTTTTTTTTTATATCAGCTTTTGTTTGCGCTTATAATGACTTGCACTTTAGACAAGTTGAAACTGGCATAAGAGGGTGTGACGTAGGTTCTTCATCTTGTCATACCCTACGATATCTGGTCGTTGTAGGCTATGACACAAGAGGGCGCAACGTAGGTTCATCATCTTGTCACACCCTACGACCTATGACCTATGACCTCATACATGACAGAGAACGGATATATTGACAGCGCTATCCAGAAAGGTGGGATCCCAGGCTTCTCTGGATGCGTGGAACATACTGGAGTTCTCAGTCAGATGATCCGGGAGGCCAAAGTCAGCAAAGGCAACTTGACTGTTGTCTGGCTGGATTTGGCGAATGCCTACGGATCAATACCTCACGCCCTCATCCATGCAGCACTACACCATTACCTCATCCCTCAGCACATCAAGGGAATGATCAGCAGTTACTTTGGCGGAATCCAGCTACGATTCAAAACAGAGGAATGGCTGAGGAGGATCGAGAAATCAGGGTTCCCAGGAAAGTTTAAAGCATGGCTTTACCAGCATGTATTGCTGCCAAGACTCATGTGGCTGTTGACAGTGTATGAAGTTTGTATGACGAGTGTTGAAGGAGTGGAGAGGAAGATCAATAAGCACCTCCGTAAATGGTTGGGAATCCCTCCAAGCTTCACTTCAGTAGGCCTGTATATAAGATCAGGGCAGCTCCAACTTCCTCTGTCATCCGTGGTGGAAGAATTTAAGGTAGCCAAGTGCAGAGTCGTAATGACATACAGAGACTCCCAGGACGAACAAGTCAAACATGCAGGCATCCTCACAAGATCAGGCCGCAAGTGGGCAGCTGACTCGTCTGTTGCACAAGCTAAATGTATGGTGAAGCTCCGTGACATCATTGGAACACCATGCACAGGAAGACAGGGTCTCGGAACTTCCCACGTCCAGCAATGGGGGAAAGCAGGAACCAAGGACCGAAGGGCCATGATCCAGGAGGAAGTAAGAAGCCTGGAGGAAGAAGGTCGAAGGGCAAAAGCAATGGAGCTAGCGTCCCAGGGAGCATGGACCAAATGGGACCTACCTAAAAGGAAGATCACATGGGGAGATCTGTGGAGATTGGAGCCTTTCCGCATCTCTTTCCTGCTAAGATCGGTATATGACACACTGCCAACACCAACAAACTTGCACAAGTGGGGCTTGAGGGAGGACCCATTGTGCAAGCTGTGCTGGGAGAGGGGTACCATGGCGCACATCCTGTTGGGCTGTAAGATGGCACTAGCCCAAGGAAGATATGGGTGGCGCCACGACAAGGTTCTCATGACACTCGCTAACACTCTGGAGCAGGAGAGATGTAAAAAACGACAACCACATGGGAAAACAATGCCATCTATTAAGTTTGTTCGACAGGCACAAAAGCCACCAACCACAGTAACATCAAGAAGTAATCTGCTATAAAAGGCCCAATCATGGGAAATGAAGGTAGACCTGGAGGTAAGACTGCAATTCCCCCAGGTTGTCCAGACAACCCTGAGGCCAGACGTGGTAATGTTGTCTGAAGAGGCAAAGAAGATCATCCTCCTTGAACTTACAGTCCCATGGGAAGAAGGTTGTGAGCAGGCGTTTGAGAGAAAGAGCGCCAAATACCAGGATCTCTTGCATGACTGCAGGGGGAAAGGATGGCAGGCATGGCTGTTCCCAGTCGAGGTCGGCTGTAGAGGATTCCCTGCTCTTCGACTTGTCATACCCTACGATATCTGGTTGTTGTAGGTTATGACACAAGAGGGCGCGACGTAGGTTCGTCATCTTGTCATACCCTATGATATCTGGTCATTATAGGCTACGACAGAAAAGGGTGTGACGTAGGTTCTTCCTCTTGTCATACCCTACGATATCTGATTGTTGTAAGCTACGACACAAGAGGGCTCAACATAAGTTCATCATCTTGTCACACCCTCCGAGTGCTGGTCGTTGTCATCATCTTGTCATACCCTATGATATCTGGTCGTTGTAGGCTACGACACAAGAGGGCGCGACGTAGGTTCATCATCTTGTCATACCCTACGGTATCCGGTTGTTGTAGGCTACAACAGAAAAGGGTGTGACGTAGGTTCGTCATGTTGTCATACCCTACAATTTCTGGTCGTTGTAGGCTACGACAGAAAAGGGTGTGACATAAGTTCATCATCTTTCCATACCCTCTGAGAGCTGGCCGTTGTCATCATCTTATGACACTTATGACACTCTACGACACAAGAGGGCTCGACGTAGGCTCATCGTATTGTCACACCCTAAGATATCTGGTCATTGTAGGCTATCAGGCAGCACGGTGGCTTAGTTTAGCTTAGGTTAGCACTGTTGCCTCACAGCAAGAAGGTCCCCTGTTTGACTCCCAGGCCCCTGCAGGGGTCTTTCTGTGTGGAGTTTGCATGTTCTCCCCGTGCTTGCGTGGGTACCCTCCGGGTACTCCGGCTTCCTCCCACAGTCCAAAAACATGTATAGTAGGTTAATTGGTGATTCTAAATTGCCCGTAGGTGTGAGTGTAAGTGTGCATGGATGTGTGTATATATGTGGCCCTGCGATGGACTGGCAACCTGTCCAGGGTGTAACCCCTGCCTCTCACCTGAAATGAGCTGGGATAGGCTCCAGCAGACCCCCGTGACCCTGCAAAGGATCAATCGTGTATAGATAATGGATGGATGGATGGATTTAGGCTATCACACAAGAGTACGCGATGTAGGTTCCTCATCTTGTCACACTATGATAGCGGGTCGTAATCATCTTGTCATACTCTACCATATCTAGTCATTGTAGGCTGTGACACAAGAGGGCATGATGTAAGTTCATCAGCATGCATCGCAGTAACCCAAAAAACGTTCAGGCTGCAGTGGAAGCTTGTATGACTTGCATGTAGATTCTTCAGGCCTGGACATTTAGCGGATGACACCAGCCATGACTCTCTATATCAAACCATTCAAAAGTTATGGCAGAAAGTAGGAACTATCAGATATCGACCAATCAGATGAAGGGGCAGGGCTAATTCATGCCAATGAAGGTCAGGTACTCAAATCCGAGTCAGATGACACCACCCACGAGTCTTTATGTCAAACCATTCAAAAGTTATGCCAGAAAATAGGGACTATCAAATATAGACCAATCAGAAGAAGGGGCGGGGCTAATTTGCACCAATTATGTTCAAGGACTCAAAACCGAGTCCGATGACACCACCCACGAGTCTTTATGTCAAACCATTCAAAAGTTATGTCAGAAAATAGGGACTATCAAATATAGACCAATCAGAAGAAGGGGCGGGGCTAATTTGCACCAATTATGTTCAAGGACTCAAAACCGAGTCCGATGACACCACCCACGAGTCTTTATGTCAAACCATTCAAAAGTTATGGCAGAAAGTAGGAACTATCAAATATAGACCAATCAGAAGAAGGGGCGGGGCTAATTTGCACCAATTATGTTCAAGGACTCAAAACCGAGTCCGATGACACCACCCACGAGTCTTTATGTCAAACCATTTAAAAGTTATGTCAGAAAATAGGGACTATCAAATATAGACCAATCAGAAGAAGGGGCGGGGCTAATTTGCACCAATTATGTTCAAGGACTCAAAACCGAGTCCGATGACACCACCCACGAGTCTTTATGTCAAACCATTCAAAAGTTATGGCAGAAAGTAGGACCTATCAAATATGGACCAATCAGATGAAGGGGGGAGGCGCTTTTTGGCGTCTATCGTCGCCAGGGTAACGCTTTTGACTGAGAAAAGTAATGCGCATCATCGCAGGATCGAGACGCACATTTTGATGTATAACACACCTGGGTGCACATTACGGTTCGGGCGAAGAAGCGGCCGAAGAAATGGCATAAATTCCGCCAAAATTACACGATTAATTCAAAATTCCTGTTCGGTTTCAGCCATGGCGCCAGGATACTTTTTTTTAAGTTGCAGGTGTGTACCGATTTTCGTGCATGTACGTCAAACCGTATTGTGGGGCTTGAGGCACAAGGTCTTCTAGGTCTTCTGTTGAGGCATTAGGCCACGCCCATTAATTCAAACCATTAAATATCAAAATTTTCACCAGGCCTGGCTTTTGTGCAACATTTGGTGACTTTTGGGGCACGTTTAGGGGGAAAAAAAGGCCCTCATTTCGTCAGAAGAAGGAAAACTTCTGTAATTGCACTGTAAGCGCTCGGGCCCTTATAATTGGTAAAATTTGTTATGATTCAGTAGAGGTTACCAACTTTGAATCCAGACTGCAGATACAAACATGTGCAATGTTCATGCATGTTGACTTGTGTTACCACGACTGCATCAAATCTGATTCTTTCTCATTTTCTTAAAGCTTTGTTTAGACAGAATTGCACAGGTCGCATAATCACATCTTTTCAAGGTACATTTAAAGTGCCAAGTCATAAGACGGAGTCATAGGATTTTCGGCTGTCAGAAGATCATATCAGGCGGTCTTTGGTCAAAAGACCAGTGTGTGACGGTGGATCGTGGCATTGCTTTGTACAATGTGATACAGCCAATTTGCAGACCTGCAATGATAGATATTTTCACGATTCTTTCATGACAGCCATGAAACAGCGAAAAATCGTGCAGTAGGAAGCGGCCTCGACAAAATTCTCCATTAAGTCTTTAATTACCTTCATTCACCAACAGAGGCCTCGTGGCTTTTTTTGAAAATGCCATGGAACTGGGCCTTCTCACAAATCCCCACTGGTTCTTCAGTTCAGGTACGAACTGGGAGTTTCCTTGATTGAGGATCTCTTATAGTTCATCCATTATCTGGTACAGAAAGAGAGATGGAAGTATATATGTTTTTAAAATCTAAAACTCTAAATCTAACAAAATCTAATTAGTAAAACTTCTTATTTGTACCAATTTCTGAACCTGCTGTGGAAGTAGAAATTGTGAACTGAACTGCTTCATAAATTTGACAACTAGGACAAAACTATCACAGAATCTTTTCACACAAGTTTGTCCACAACAAAACTAGCCAATATCCTATCGTCTCAAAATAAAAGTACGAATAAAACCCAATGTGTAAACTAATGACTAGCTACTACAAATGTAATAAACATAAACCAACTAATAATGACTTGATTTGCTTACATGATCCAGTTTTGCCTGTGAAGCCTGTCCGGCTCCTTTATAACATCAGTCAATGTACTGTAAGCCCTTTTTTCAAGGTCCGACAGTTGAGACAAACCTGTCTTAGTAGGTCTGTTCCTGGATTTAATAGCTTTTGCAGAACTTTGTAATGTCTTGCCTCGTATCTGTAAGATGTCAGTACTTTCAGACTCTATTGTTGAAAAACAATTACAATCTTTGTTTATGTCTATCATACAGTTTGAAGAACTATGCAAGTATCCAAAGTTACTAACTTTTTGTTGGCAGTCTTTTCAGTATTTTCATATAAAACTAAACCAGAAATAAATATAAGTCACTACCTTCCACCTTTCTCTGCTCTATGATTGATTGAGGAGAACTACAATAATTGCTTTTTCCCGCGGCCTTAATTCAACACAATCATATCTAAACAACTTATGTTAACGTCACAGTACATGCAACAAAACTTGTTTTTTAGTACCATCCTTTGACCTAGAAGAGCAACTACAGCTTCCAAACACTTGAGTATTTTTCTACAGAAGTTTTATCGATTTATATTTGGTTACTGCAATAAAACAACACCACTAGGAGACAAAAGTATAGAATATTGTAGATGTTTATTGATAACAAAACCCAATACTTTTCTAAGCTTCCTGAGCACAGTAATGGTTACAATGAAAGTCTGAAGTAAGCAGAAACATGTCAGATGTTAATGCATCAGTGCTTTCCAAAGACCAACAGAGTTGGTTAACTGGGAACAAAAAATTCTACAGAGTCGTCCATCATTTGACTGTTTTTAGTCTGGAAACCGCAACCTTATAATATACTGAGTATGTTTGCAGTTTTCCTGGTGGGATCTTCCAGCTTCAAATACACAATATTGCCGACATAATTCTAATGTTAGATAGCTAGTTCGATCTGACAGCTCATGTGCCACTTCCTGTCCACCTGAAGACTCAAACCAGGAGTTTCCAAGGCAGTACTGAGTAACTTCCTGTTCTGCCTTTAATTTTTTTTTTTAAAACAAACTTAAACCAGAAAATAAAGTATGTGCTCTTACCATCCAACCGTTCAGCCTGTGGGGCACTCGACTGTGGGGAGCTTTCCAAGATCAAAGTTGGACAGCATTGGACTCTGTGTCATCAGTGGATGTCTCCTGGCTGCTGCTGCTGTCAAAGCTAATGCCCCGTCCCCTCTTTCTTGATGGAGTTGCCACCTGCTTCTTTTTGAGGGGTGTCACATTCTGGACCCATTTCAAAAGCTGCTTCCTTGCAGATACCTGACAAAAACGCAAAACAGAACATCACATTTATTACATTAAGCCACATTCACTGACTGCAGATTTGTCCCACAGCATCGGGTAGTTCTCAGCAAGATATTTAGCCATCACAGTTCGGTCACGATTGCATGGATTTTTGGAAGTCATCCCCCAAAGTCTCTTTATCGCCATCATGCTTGTTACTGTATTTCTTTTAAAGCAACAGCAAAGCTCGTTCTAGAGGATATAGTCTCTTTCTTGTCCACCATGCTGTTTTTTTTAAAAAAGGTTGTTCTGTGTTTTTGTATACAACTTATTGTGGACTTACAAGTTGCACAGTTCTGCTGGTACCACGTTGGCCTCCTGAGCTTGAAGAAGTGAGAGGGGTGGAGGAGGAAGAAGGGGTGGACAAAGGGTTTGCAGTAGTGGAAATAGAGATGGCATTACAAGCTCCAGCGGAGGTACCTGGTCAAAACTGGTCTGACTCTTCACCCTGTAAAAGACAAGCATTTATCTCGTACTAATTATAAGGGAATAGCAGTGCGCTATAAAGAGATGAGAAGCACCTAACAAGCCAAGATATGCAAGTCTGTCTGACATTTAACCATGCTAACTTGAATTAGGCAAACAAATAAATACATACATAAAATAAAGGCAATCAGCTAAACTAAGGCAACAACCTACCATTTGTACCTTAAACAGCTTCTAGAAACATTAACACATTTTGAAGGCATGAGTGGTATATGTAGTTATAACAGTTTATAGCCCACATTAACAAGGCTAGAAAGTAAACCAGTGTGTTGAAATCTGCACGATGACTTGTTACTTTGCAATTAGCTTAACTTGTAAAGACAGACAGAAGTTAATTGAAATTACCTCTCAGTACAGCGATTGTTGTAGGATCCATACCCCAAAAAGCCTGTCCAACTTCATCCAAGTTGTAGCGAGTTTGGAGGACGTTCTAAGGCTGCAAACGTATCGGAGCGAAGGTCAGCTTGGCCGCTACAACTTGCCGTCTGCTGCCCTTGATTATCTTATAGATGTACGATAATTATCGTTGGCATTATCGCTGTCATTTGGTAACACTGTTACCCTCTTTAGCGTTCCCATTGGAAGGTACCATGTCATAACACAAGGGTGATTTACTTGTAATAAATGTTGTTCAAATGCAGTATATGATTAACTGATGGAGTCATAGTTTGAAATTCATAGTTAATTCAAGATTCATAACAACGGGTTTATCCTAATGCTGGCATTATAAATATTAATTTAAATGGTTTAATTAATAGAACTCCCCTATGCTGCTAGAGAATGTAGTGAGTTAGTTTTTGTTTCACGTATTTTTTCCCGATTGTTTTCAGAGACAGCAGAAGAAACATTCTTTTTGTGTTCACGTTCAGCATATTATCTGGTAAACGTCAAAATAATTTGGCACTGCATTATCTGCCTCATTTTTAGGGTTTTTTCACAGAAAATCTTATTGAGCCACATCATTGAATGCACAGCCTCAACTTAAGATTGCTCTGTGGTATTGGTGTACTGAGGAATATCGAGTGTATAACTCATTCTGTCATCATGTAAAGAGAAGACACTGCCAACACCTTCTTTAAAACCCCAGACCAGGGGCCTCATGTACAAAGACTGGGGCGCATAAAAAACGTGCGTACACCACTTTCCACGCTCGTGGTCGAATGTTCAAAAAGTGAAATGAGCATGAAAAGTTACGGTCCTTCACATACACATCAAGGCTAGTGTACGCACATTTCTGTTTATGTTGTGTGTATATATGTGGCCCTGCGATGGACTCGCGACCTATCCAGGGTGGATCCCTGCCTCTCGCGTGAAAATTAGCTGGGATAGGCTCTAGCAGACCCCCGTGACCCTGATAAAGCGGGTATAGATAACGGCTGGATGGACAGATATAGAGTCGGCTGCAGGTGCTGCAGGACTCCAGGAAGTGTTTTTCTGATGATGGAGGCCAGTCTTTCCTCCTGCAGCTACAACACTCCAAGTTACAGCAACTTTGTTTTTTATTTCTCACGTTTGCACCGCGACAATCCCGTTGGCACAACTTGTCATTCTTTCTGCAGCGGAGGAATCAGATTGTCATGTTTAAAATATTAGTTCATGTTGTTCACAGAGTTATACTTATGAGAGGTTATCATGGACACGTCCTCTGCGAGTTGTTAGACTCATAATGCACGTATATTAGACAATTTTTATCATTATATAATACACGTACACAAAGCAGAATGGAACGAGGAGTCCTTGTTCATCCCACTAGCGTCAGTTCTGGTGGCGGTTCTTAAACTACAAACATGATAAAAAAGTGTAATGCAGCAACGTTCAACATGAACATTCACAAAACCTGTATGAACATAATAAACCCACAACTCTTCACAGAATACAACACAAAGCAAGAACAATGATACCCATAATGCAATGCAGTCCACACAACTACTATTCTGTTTTCTTTTACCAATTAAATCGGAGGACATGCCACCAAATGTTATTTTTCCAGGCCTCAACTTCTGACAGAAGTGTCTCCAGCTCACAGTCGATGTTTTAAAAAAAAAATTCACTTGCTTTTGTTAGTTCCTTGTTAGGAAAAGCAGTTGTCATGGATATTTAGGGCCCGGGCACTGACGGTGCGAAGGCCCTTTTGTATCTGTAGGAATTTATTTATTTATTTTTTTCTCGTTATTTTTACTTTTTCGACGAAAGGAGGGCCTTTTTTCCCCCTAAACGTGCCCCAAAAGTCACCAAATATTGCATGCAAGCCAGGCCTGGTGAAAAATTTGATATTTCATGGTTTGCATTAATGGGCGTGGCCTAATGGCTCAACAGCGCCCCCTAGAAAACTTTGTGCCTCAAGCCCCACAATACGGTTTGACGTACATGCACGAAAATCGCTACACACCTGTATCATGTCGCAACTTAAAGAAAAGTCTGTTGGAGCCTATTCAGCAAATTACTTGGACATCCTGCTAATAACACATTACAGTAATCTAGTCTAGAAGATACAAACGCATGAAAAAAAAAGCATTTTGAAGAAAGCATGTCTTTGATAAAGCATGAAATTATCCTGCAGAAGATGAAGGGTATCAACACCACCACACCCCCAAGCCCAAGTCTTTCCAAGGCTAAAGGGTCGGCAAGTTTTGGTATGTGTGTATAGTCAGAGCTCTAACATACCAAAATTGTTCTTCCAGGTCTTATTTTTGCAGACATGCCCTGTGTGGACCAGAAACAGCTGCCAAACTGCTTGAGTATTTCTCCATGTTCTTCAATGAAAAAAGCTTATCAGAGAAACAGAAGCTCTTCCTGCACGATGGTGCTAAAGAATGTTGATATCTGCCAGAAATCGGTACACTGAGGAATCCTCAGATGATCAAAGAGGTGTTGTATTGCCAGCCAATTTGTATAGTTTCTGATACATGTTGTCAAACTGAATACTTGAGATGGTTGAATGATGTCAGGTACAAAAGAAATTAGCAGAAAGTAGCATGCCGTCTTTACTTCTGCTTCTTCATATCCGGCTATCCCAGCCTACTAAAAACAAAACACTGAAGATCAGTACAGCTCCGTCCATGGACCATGTGGTTATCTCTCACCAGGTATCCATCAGCCCGCAGTTTATTTTAAAGTGAGGGTGCAACAGAGACTACATAAATGTTATCATCTAAACTCACAGGCAACTTTCCACAGTCTTTCAGAAGCTTACAACAATACCTTGAGAGTCAGGAGGGTCCTCAACTTTTGATTTCATTTGATTTATTTATTTGCCCCATTTTTGAAAGAAGAAAAAAATACAATGGAATGTGTTTAGAGAAAATTAAAAAGAAATTAAAAAAACA